>NW_026290758.1:520000-792500 GCF_023373465.1 Oncorhynchus keta | reverse complement strand
GAGGGAGAGAGGGAGAGAGGGAGAGAGGGGAGAGAGGGAGAGAGGGGGAGAGAGAGGGAGAGAGAGGGGGAGAGAGGGAGAGAGGGAGAGAGGGGGAGAGAGAGGGAGAGAGAGGGAGAGGAGAAAGGGAGAGAGGGGGAGAGAGGGAGAGGGGAGAGAGAGGAGAGAGGGAGAGGGGAGAGAGAGGGAGAGAGGGAGAGAGAGGGAGAGATGGAGAGGGGGAGAGAGGGGGAGAGGGGGAGAGAGAGGGAGAGAGGGAGAGAGGGGGAGAGAGGGAGAGAGGGAGAGAGGTGGAGAGAGAGGGAGAGAGGAGGAGAGAGGGAGAGAGGGAGAGAGGGGGAGAGAGAGGGGGAGGGAGAGAGGGAGAGAGGGGGAGAGAGGGAGAGGGGAGAGAGAGGGAGAGAGGGAGAGGGGGAGAGAGAGGAGAGAGGGAGAGAGGGAGAGAGGGGGAGAGAGGGAGAGAGAGGGAGAGGGAGAGAGGGAGAGAGGGGAGAGAGAGGGAGAGAGGGAGAGAGAGGAGAGGGGGAGAGAGAGGGAGAGGGGAGAGAGGGGAGAGAAGGAGAGAGGGGAGAGAGAGAGAGAGGGAGAGATAGAGGGGAGAGAGGGAGAGAGGAGAGAGAGGGGGAGAGAGAGGGAGAGAGGGAGAGAGGGGAGAGAGAGGGAGAGAGAGGGAGAGAGGGGGAGAGAGGGAGAGAGGGGGAGAGAGAGGGAGAGAGGGAGAGAGGGCGAGAGGGGGAGAGAGAGGGAGAGAGGGAGAGGGGGAGAGAGAGGGGACCCAGTCTGGATTTTATTTAACCATTTCGAATTCACACTGTGACATGTCTCACATCTCAGGCACACTTGAGATGACACTTCCCGTCTCTATTTGAATAATCTGGAGGGTTTTAGGTTACATAATTACGCCATGACAATTTGGGCACGTATGTCAGTGCGGTAGGCAGGCAGGGAAGAAGCCACAAGCCAGTGTCCCTGCCTTCACTAAGCTTATATAGGGACAGGGATAAGCGCCAGGCAGTGTCCTGGCCTAGTCTACTCCACCAAGTTGCTATGGCTGATTTGGATCACATTTGCAATTCATAACAACCTTTTTTGAAAATAATATTTTCTCTCTCATGAATACAGAATTGGGGGAGGTAGTGCTGTATTGCACAGGTGACAGTAGAAGTACAGATTACTCATTTTGTGGTGGATGATGTGGTTGACTGGGGACAAAGGAGGATAGGATGAGGTCTATGGGGAGAGAATATTTCTCTCTCTCTCTCTCTCTCTCTGTCTCTCTCTCTCTCTCTCTCTCTCTCTCTCTCTCTCTCTCTCTCTCTCTCTCTCCCTCTCCCTCTCTCTCTCTCTCTCTCTCTCCCTCTCATGCTATCTCTCCCCTCTCTCGCTCTCGCTTTCTCTCTCTCTCACTTTCAATTCAATTGACATGGGCTTTATTGGCATGGGAAACATATGTTTACATTCCCAAAGCAAGTGCAATAGATAATACATAAAAGTGAAATGAACAGTAAACATTACACTCACAAAAGTTCCAAAGGAATAGAGACATTTCATATGTCATATTATATCATATACAGTGTTGTAACAATGTGCAAATAGAGAAAATTACAAAAGGGAAACTAAATCAAAATAAATATGGGTTGTATTTACAATGGTGTTTGTTCATAATTGGTTGACCTTTTCTTGTGGCAACAGATCACAAGACCTGTGATGACACACTGTTGGATTTTACCCAAAATTAGGTTTGTTTTTGAATTCTTTCTGGATCTGTGTATTCTGAGGGAAATATGTGTCTCTAATATGGTCATACATTTGGCAGGAGGTTAGGAAGTGCAGCTCAGTTTCCACCTCATTTTGTGGGCAGTGTGCACATCGTCTGTCTTCTCTTGAGAGCCAGGTCTGCCTTCGGCAGCCTTTCTCAATAGCAAGGCTATGCTCACCATGTCTGTACATAGAAAAGCTTTCCTTAAGTTTTGGTCAGTCACAGTGGTCAGTTATTCTGCCACTGTGTACTCTCTGTTTAGGGCTAAAAAGAATTATAATCTCCTATTCTCGCTATACACCAAGTCACTTGGCTCTGTCATAACCTCACATGGTCTCTCCTATCATTGCTATGCAGACGACACACAATTAATCTTCTCCTTTCCCCCTTCTGATGACCAGGTGGCGAATCGCATCTCTGCATGTCTGGCAGACATATCAGTGTGGATGACGGATCACCACCTCAAGCTGAACCTCGGCAAGACGGAGCTGCTCTTCCTCCCGGGGAAGGACTGCCCGTTCCATGATCTCGCCATCACGGTTGACAACTCCATTGTGTCCTCCTCCCAGAGCGCTAAGAACCTTGGCGTGATCCTGGACAACACCCTGTCGTTCTCAACTAACATCAAGGCGGTGGCCCGTTCCTGTAGGTTCATGCTCTACAACATCCGCAGAGTACGACCCTGCCTCACACAGGAAGCGGCGCAGGTCCTAATCCAGGCACTTGTCATCTCCCGTCTGGACTACTGCAACTCGCTGTTGGCTGGGCTCCCTGCCTGTGCCATTAAACCCCTACAACTCATCCAGAACACCGCAGCCCGTCTGGTGTTCAACCTTCCCAAGTTCTCTCACGTCACCCCGCTCCTCCGCTCTCTCCACTGGCTTCCAGTTGAAGCTCGCATCCGCTACAAGACCATGGTGCTTGCCTACGGAGCTGTGAGGGGAACGGCACCTCAGTACCTCCAGGCTCTGATCAGGCCCTACACCCAAACAAGGGCACTGCGTTCATCCACCTCTGGCCTGCTCGCCTCCCTACCACTGAGGAAGTACAGTTCCCGCTCAGCCCAGTCAAAACTGTTCGCTGCTCTGGCCCCCCAATGGTGGAACAAACTCCCTCACGACGCCAGGACAGCGGAGTCAATCACCACCTTCCGGAGACACCTGAAACCCCACCTCTTTAAGGAATACCTAGGATAGGATAAGTAATCCTTCTCACCCCACCCCCCTCTAAGATTTAGATGCACTATTGTAAAGTGACTATTCTACTGGATGTCATAAAGTGAATGCACCAATTTGTAAGTCGCTCTGAATAAGAGCGTCTGCTAAATGACTTAAATGTAAATGTAAATGTAATTTGTTCAGTTTTTTTGTTAATCCTTTCCAATGTTTTGAGTAATTATCTTTTTGTTTTCGGGATTTGGTTGGGTCTAATTGTGTTGCTGTCCTGGGTCTCTCTCTCTCTCTCTCTCTCTCTCTCTCTCTCCCTCGGTGCATGCTGGGTGTTTTTGGAGTTTGAGTGTTTGGTGTGGAAAGCTCTATCCTAACTAACTTTCTTGATTCTATTCTTTTCTTTACATGTTATTTTCTATGGTGGAGGGTTAATGCAATATTTGTTTTTAGCGGTATCCAAAGTTTTTTTTTCAAAGTTAGGGTGGAAGAGGACAGAGTAAAGTTCCGGGGGGTTGCAAGGTCTAGTGTGCGCAATGGCTTCTCAGCCTAGCGCGCAGGAGACGCTGTCGATACAGCATGGATTCAGGTGTGTTCCTGAGAACGGAGTTAAGGTGGAGGAGGTTCTGCTCGCGGTCGGTGAACAGGTAGGAGCTGAGTTTATACATTCTGCTTCTAGAATGAACAAGGCTGTGGTTGTGTTCATGAAAAGGGCTAATTTGGTCGGTAGGCTAATTGCTAGCGGAATATTTGTAAGGGATGTGTTGGTGTCAATTTCACCTCTCTCTACCCCTTCAACAAGAGTTGTAGTGGCAAATTTGCCTCCGTTTATTACGGATGATCGAATTAGGAAAGAGCTGAGTCGTTTTGGTAAGTTTGCTAGCGGTTTCCGTGTACTGTCAGCAGGTTTTCAGGTAGATGCCGTTAAGCACGTTGTTTCATTCAGGAGGCAAGTGTTTATGTTTCTGAACAATAATGAGCAACAGCTAAATGTGCATTTTAAAGTGAGGCATGGGGAGGGGCTCTATGGAGGTTTTGCCAGCACAGATAGTCTACGGTGTTTTGAATGTGGGGATTTGGGGCACAAGAGCTTTGCGTGCCCACATAAAGGCCATAGACAAGGGGAGGGTACGAGCGCAAGGGGGGGAAATCGAGGTCAAAATGCAGGGGGTAAGGAGATGCAGACAGCAGAGGCTGGGCCTAGTCAGTCTAGAGATGGTGGTGTAGATGAGGCTGGGTCTAGTCAGGCTAGAGATGGTGGAGAAGCAGAGGCTGGGTCTAGTCAGGCTAGAGATGGTGGGGTAGCTGAGGCTGGGCCTAGTCATGCTATGGAGGGTGTTGTAGCTGAGGCTGGCCCTAGTCATGCTATGGAGGGTGTTGTAGCTGAGGCTGGCCCTAGTCATGCTATGGAGGGTGTTGTAGCTGAGGCTGGCCCTAGTCATGCTATGGAGGGTGGTGCAGATGATACTGCGTCTAGTCAGGTTATTCTAGTGGATGAGGAGAGTATAGTGGGGAAGTGTAAGAGATTAGGGGGAGGAGGAGGGTGTCAAGAGGAAAAAGAAAAGGGTGTGGACAAAGGCACCATGGAAATGTTGCCTGTTGCTGTGGGTGAGGCCCTAACCAGAGAGAAAGGGCAGGTGGTCAGGGTGGGAGATAGAGAAGAGGAGGAAAGTGAGTCTGAGGAAGAGGATGAGGAGGTATTTTTTTCAGACTCCTCTTCAATTGGCCCGGAGCTGACAGCCAGTCAACCAGAGGGGTCTAAGTACACGTTGAGAGAACTGACAAGGTTCCTGAATGAGACTAAGGGGAAAAAAGTTAATCTTGAGGCTTTTTTTCCTGATCCTAGAAAGTTTGTAAGATCAGTACAACATGGTGTCCTCTCACCCAAGAAACGGTTTAGGTTGAGGAAGTGGGTCACAACAGTGCGTAAAGGTTTACCTTCAGACACTGTTTAAATGTTTAATTTCTTACTGACACTGGGGCTTTTTGAGCTTTGCTATTGGTCTATCTCTCTGCTGGCTTTTCTCCCACTTCTTATGGAGACTCTTCGGGTAGGCTCGCTCAATATAAATGGCGCCAGAGATGCGGGAAAGAGGAGTGTGTTGAGTGAATATGTAAAACATAAACAAGTACAGGTGTTGTTTCTGCAGGAGACGCATAGTGATGTGGTGAATGAAGTTGATTGGGGCTCTGGTGGAAAGGGGCAAGTGTGTTGAGCCATGGGACAAATCTTAGTGCAGGGGTGGCAGTCCTTTTTGCACCGGGTCTGGCTGTAAAAATTTGCTCCTCAAAGGAGGTGTGTAGGGGTAGGTTGCTTGTTGTTAAAGCAGAAATTAATAACATGTGTTTTGTCTTTATAAATGTGTATGCGCCTAACACAGGGAGAGAAAGAGGGTTCTATTTGGGAGTCTTAGACAGGAACTCTCACAAGTAGCGCCTGAGGAGACGCTGGTGATCGGAGGTGACTGGAACTGTACAATGGATTTTACAAAAGACAGAAATGGGGAAGAGCCTCATTCAGTGTCAGTGGGAGTGTTAAGGGACATCTTTAATCAGTTTGACCTAGTGGATGTTTGGAGAACTAAACATCCAAACACAAGACAGTATACGTGGGTGAAGGTTTTTGGGGCTAGGGTGAGTGCAGCTCGACTTGATCGTTTTTACATGTCCAGGAATCAGAGCAATAGGCTTCTGGGTGCTACCATTCTCCCAGTGGGGTTTTCGGATCACCACATAACCATGGCTCGGCTGTCTATTTCACCAGGGCCCCGGCAGGCATCTTATTGGAAGTTCAATGTAAAGCTCTTACAAGATGCCACTTTTTGCTCAGGTTTCCAGACTTTTTGGGAAAGATGGGGGCAGCGAAGAGAGGAGTATGAGTCTCTGAGTCAGTGGTGGGATGTGGGGAAAGTGCAAATTCGGCTTTTCTGTCAACAGTACACAGCTCTCTCATCCTCAGAGGCTAGGAGCGTGTTGAGGGAACTAGAGCGGTGTATTAGTGAGATGGAGGTAGAGATGGTGGGGCAAGGCAATGTAGGCCTCCAGGCTAACTTAGCCGAATTACGTAGGGACCTGGGCAGTTTTTTCCAGGTTAAAGCAAAGGGAGCACTTGTAAGAGCTAGGTTCTCCATGCTCAAGGAGATGGATGCTCCCAGCTCCTTCTTCTTTGGTTTGGAAAGACAGAGCAGTGAAGCCAAGGGTATGCATTGTCTACGGCTGTCTGATGGGCGGGTGACCTCTGTGGTGGGGGAGATGCGGGAGCGGACTGTGGAGTTTTATACTGAATTGTATAGGGCAGAAATGTGTGATCCTATGTGTGCTCAGGTCTTGTTCGCAGGACTCCCTAAGCTCTCGGGCACAGAGGGATGAAATGGACATTCCTCTGTTGTCACATGAACTGGCAGAGGCAGTAACCCAGATGTCCCCCGGTCGTGCACCCGGGGTTGATGGACTTCCAGTGGAATTTTACAAAAAATTCTGGGGAACAATTGGACAGGATTTCTTTTGCGTGTTGCGAGAATGCGTCGGGGTAGGAGAGTTGCCGATGAGCTGCCGTCGGGCGGATCTGACTCTCCTGCCCAAAAAAGGGGACTTAAGTGTGTGAACTTAAGAACTGGAGGCCTGTGGCATTACTCTGTGCGGACTACAAGATTTTTGCCAAGGTCCTCTCTAACAGACTGAAGTCCCATCTGGACTCTATAATGCACAAGGACCAGACATATTGTGTACCGGGACGCTCAATCACGGACAACTTGTTCTTGATTAGGGACATGTTGGACTTGTCGAGAGGTTCTAATGTGAACTTTGGACTGGTCTCTTTAGATCAAGAGAAGGCTTTTGATAGAGTGGATCATGAGTATCTGTTTAATGTGATGTCTGGTTTTGGGTTTGGGAAGAGTTTTGTGACCTGTGTGAAGCTGTTGTATGCTGGGGCGTCATGTATGGTTAAGGTGGGAGGGGGGCTCAGTAGGCCAGTCTGGGTGAGACGGGGCATTAGACAAGGATGCCCTCTATCTGGGCAGCTGTACACACTAGCCATTGAGCCTTTTTTAGGACTGCTACGCAGGAGACTGCGGGGAGTGTGCTGGACAGGCATGGATGTGGTGACAGGAATTGCAGTCTCAGCATATGCAGATGATGTTTCTGTGATGGTCAGGGATGGGCAAGATATGCAGGAACTAGAGACCAGTCTGAAGGTGTATGAGGGAGCTTCATCAGCTAAGGTAAACTGGGGAAAGAGCAAAGCTCTGTTATGTGGGGCATGGGGGATAGGGCTCCTCCTCTGCTTCCAGGGGTTTGCAGTGGGGTTGTGAAGGGCTTAAAGTGTTGGGGGTGTACCTGGGCTCGGAGAGGTGGGTCAGCAAGAACTGGGAGGGGCTGACACAGGCAGTGGTGTCAAGACTGGCCAGGTGGAGGTGGCTCCTGTCCCAAGTGTCATATAGAGGGAGGGTGCTGATAATCAACAACCTGGTGGCATCTTCCTTGTGGCATAAACTGGCTGTCCTCAACCCCCCCGCCGGTCTGCTTGCAGACCTGCAACGCAAGCTGGTGGACTTTTTTTGGTCGGGACATCACTGGCTGAAGGCAGCAGTTTTGTACATGACCGTCCACGAAGGAGGACAGGGCCTGGTGGAACTGGAGAGCAGGATGGCTGCTTTCCGACTAAAGGCGGTGCAGAGACTGCTGTACCACACTGATGTTGGCTGGAGGGAACCAGCATGGGAGAGGAGGGGTGGAAAACCCCGGAGGTCTTGGCGCAACAAACAGGAATAACGTCTCTTAGGCTGCTGGAGAGATTCCTGGAGGAGGTCCAGGAGGCACTGTCTGAGCCGGTAAGGGGGGGTGTTTGAGAGGCCAAAGGGAGAGGGGCCACCAATGTTCCCGCCACTGCAGGTGACGGCAGAGACTGGAGACTGGCAAGGGGGTCTGGAGGACTTGTTAGATTTTAACACTCCGAGCCTGGGGGAGTTTGAGGGGTGGGAGGTAAAGCCCTCTACAACCTCTGCGTTAAGGTGAGGAGCATTAGAAGCCTAACAGGAGTGAAGGCACATCAGTGGCAGGGGGTATGTGGGGCGGAGAGTATGGTGGGTTTTAGATGGAGGGCGCTCTACAAACCCCCAGTACCAAAGAGGTCAGGGGACCTCCAGTGGAGGGTTCTTCATGGAGCCCTGGCCACTAACAGCTGGTTGGCACGGGTTGATCCGGGAATTGGGCAGGGGTGTCCTTTCTGTCAAATGAAAGAAACTGTAATTCATGTGTTTTCTGTGTGCACCAGGTTAATGCCATTAATGTCTCTGTTGGAATGTCTGTGTGACAGGTTGGGGGTGGTTTTTGCTGTTGGGATGTTTATAATGGGATACAGGTATTCGAGTAAGGAGAAAGAAAAATGTGTTTTGTTGAATTTTCTGTTTGCTCAGGCAAAGTTAGCTATTTGGCTAACAAGGAGGAACAGGGTCAAATGTGGGGGATAACAGACCCTTTACTACTGTTTCATGGGATGGTCTCTGCGCGCCTTAGGGTTGAGTTTGAGTTCTATAAAATGATCAAATGTGTGGAGATGTTTGAGGAGATATGGTGTGTTGGGGGGCTGTCTGTATTGCTGGGGAAGATGTTTTGGATATACGGTTGTAGGAGAGGGTTTTTGTGTATTTTTTATTTTTTTTTAAATTTTTTTATTTTAGGAGTGGGGGGGGTGAGTTTTAAATGAATTAAGAATGTTTCAATAAAGTAAGACCAAAAGTCAAAGTCTCTCTCTCTCTCTCTCTCTCTCTCTCTCTCTCTCTCTCTCTCTCTCTCTCTCTCTCTCTCTCTCTCTCTCTCTCTCTCTCTCTCTCTCTCTCTCTCTCTCTCTCTCTCTCTCTCTCTCTCTCTCTCTCTCTCTCTCTCTCGAGTATGTCTCTCTGGAGTATGTCTCTGGGCTCTAGCAATTGAATCAGGAAGCTTCTATCCAAGCTATCACATCCATACAGTGATGATAGAGTCAGCAGTGACTGTGGAAGTTTTGTCATGTATGGATGACCACACACCAACTCAGGAGGAGGCTGCTACAGTATCTCCTATAAAAAGTGTCTGCTGATCAGTGACAGCTCTGATAAAAGGCTAAGACACACACTTCTATCACTGTCCTGTCTTTAAAAAAACATGTTTTCTGAAGAAACACCTCGTCTGAAAGGGCATTTTTCTGTCCAATATCGGCATGACATTTGAGCTAGAGTTCACATAAACAACACCATCACTCTCATCATGGATATTCATGACAAGACTCACAACGTAACACTCTTAGCCATGGTAAAACCATCCCATCAATAGCGAATAGAGACAATTATCTGTTTTATTCATATTCAAAACAGCCAAGAACACTAAAAGGATATCTTGTTGCTACCCAAGTCTATCAATCTGGGATCATAGTGTTGACACATTGTTTAGATACTGAATGTGTTGTATGTTGATTCCTGGTGTGTTTATGACGTGTAGAACATTAAAACAAGAGCTCTGTGATGTCGTCCCCAGCTGGGTCCTGTCGTCCCAGAAGCCTTTGCCATGGTCAAGCCCCAGTGACACCGTGGTTCCCATGGGCCTTTGGAGTGGAGGGAGAAGGGGGTGAGGCAATGAGAGGAGGTGAGGAAGCATGAGGGAGAGAAGGGAGACAGGGCGATGAGAGGGGGATGAGAGGGAGGGTGGGGGGTGGGGGTATTTGAAGGGGGTGAGAGGTGTGGGTATGGGGGCCCTGGGGGGCCTGGTCCCTAGGAGGGCAGTCAGGTTAAGCCAGATAAGGGCATTAGACCTCCAGGCTGATGAAAGGGGACCCTCCCAGATCAAATTGAGGTAAATCTGCCTCATAATCCGCACCACAAAAGGAGTTTAGACTTGGCCATTGTGTTGGCCAGGGTAAACAGGGGGTCTGTGCTATAAGCCATCACTGAGGACAAAGACAGGGAGCTGGGATCTAAGGCAGTCATCTTACCCCAGTGGGTCATGTTAGCACACGGATCACAGGGTTAGACACACTGAAATGGATCAAGCAACAGAACATGCCTCAATATCACAGCACTACCGCAAATATCTCCTTTAATCCTCACAAAAGTTGTCAGGTCTCAACACTCAAGCATGCTGTCCATGACTGCTCATATTCAGGTTTAAGTAAAGCGAGTGTCAAGATAAGATTGTAGTCACCTGCAAGATCTAGAAACTCTAGACAGTCTGCTGAAGGGGTGATTTCATGCCATCTCCTCTCCAATGCTTTTGCACCCTGGTACTTTACTGTCGCAGCGTAAAATGATTGTTATTGCATTGTGTTACTAGGACAACTGGCAGATCAAGCCTCAATCATCCATTCACCATGAAGCCAAAGGGTCATTTCCCATATGGCCATTTCAGTTACAGCAGCTTGTGCTTTGAACACAGAGAGAGGATGACAGGGGAGAGAGAGCAGCTTTCAGTGGCCGCTAGCTTGCTGTTTCATCCCCACTAATGACTGTAATGGAGGCAGCATCAAACCCATCACACCTCAGCTCAACCTAACACAATAAATATGTGTTGCATTAAGTTCCATCAAGGCCTCACAGTCCCAGCCCCCGAGGGCAGGAAAACAACCCTGCACCCCATGGGCCTCATTTAACACTTACTTCACAATTATATAGCAACACGTTCATTTTCTGACCTGGTTCAAATTATCAGAGAAGAAAAACAAAACACTTTTTTACACCCTTCAGTTGCTCCAAAAGAGTTGTTTTTCTCTCCCCGGTGTAAAGAAAAGAAAGTTTGGCAAATGATAGTCTCAATGTGTGTGAAAGGCGCTAAAGTAGGTGTCAGGTACCATTACTGTCATGGTCCACACACACACACCGACCAACTGAGAAGATAAGCCTGTCAGGCAGGAGCAGAAGAGAGGAAGAGAGAGAGGGAGGGAGGGAGGGAGGGAGGGAGGGAGGGAGGGAGCAAGAGAGAGAGGCAGAGAGGAGAGAGCGAGAAAGAGAGAGCGAGAAAGAGAGAGAGAGAGAGCGGGAGGGAGGGAGACAAAGAGAGAGAAGCAGAGAGAGAGCAAGAGAGAGAGGCAGAAAAAGAGAGAGAGGCAGAGAAAGAGAGAGAGAGAGAGAAAGAACAGCCCAGTCTTCAGTCTAGTAATTATCAGTCAGGGAAACCATAACATTGTTCACACAACACAGGAATGCAAAAACAAAGGTTCCATTCAGTGGTGTTAACACCAAGGTGTTTCCATAAAGCTGGCCGTTTTGTCATATGAGACACGCTGAATTAAATGAAAGATATGACCTAGGGCAACCAGGTGCTTCTTCCGTCTCTCAGGAGCCCTGCACGGCTTTTTAGGAGTGTGTGTGTGTGTGTGTGTGCGTGCGTGCGTGCGTGCGTGCGTGCGTGCGTGCGTGCGTGCGTGCGTGCGTGCGTGCGTGCGTGCGTGCGTGTAATAAAGTTTGCTCCTGTGCCAGACAGTTGGACACAGTGTTATCAGGCCCCGTCCTCACATAGTCTCTAACCATGTTGGCTCAGTGTGTGTGCTTCCAGACTGAGTACTGGGTTATTGGTTGTTAGCTGTGGGCTCCTGTAGATAAGCTGTGTGTGTGTACATGTAATAAAGTTTGCTCCTGTGCCAGACAGTTGGACACAGTGTTATCAGGCCCCGTCCTCACATAGTCTCTAACCATGTCGGCTCAGTGTGTGTGCTTCCAGACTGAGTACTGGGTTATTGGTTGTTAGCTGTGGGCTCCTGTAGATAAACTGTAATCTGTGTATGTGTTGTGTGAGTTCGTGTGTGTGCGTGAGTGTATCCTGTCAGATGGGTTGGGGCTGTGCTATGATTAATAAGCAGGCGGAAGTGAGCCACAAGGAGCTGCTGTCAGTCTCCTCCTCTCCTTCTTCTCTCCTCTACTATCCCCACCTCACCTCTCCTCCCCTCTCTACGACAGCATAGTAACAGCCTGGGGTTATGATGATGTGCCAGCACATCAGGAGCATTTGACTGCTTCACCTCCTAATCGTGTCTCCTCTGGGCAGCTATCTCTAGGAAGACCTCCTCTTCCTCTTCCTCCTCTTCACCCTTCCTTTACTCCTCCTCCTCCCCCACTCCTCTCCCACCTCCTCCTCCTTCTCTCCCACCTCCTCCCTCTCATCTTCCACCTCCTCTCCAACCTTCTCCTCCTCTTCCTCCTCCTCCTCTCCTCCTCCCCCTCCCCCTCCCCCTCCACCTCCTCTCCCACCTCCTCCACTCCCTCTTCCACCTCCCTCTCCTCATCCTATGCCCCCTCCCTCCTCCTCCTCCTCCGTCTCCTCTCCCACCTCCTCCACCTTCTACTCTGCCGCCTCACTCTCATCTTCTTCCTCCTTCTCCTCCATCTCCTCCTTCTCCTCCTACACTCCCTTTTCCCCCTCTTCTCCTCCCTCTCCTCATCCTCATCCTCCTCCCTCTCCTTCTTCTCCTCTTTTTGCAAGGCTCTTTTCTACACTTGACTCTACCCGAGTGGTGCAGTGGTCTAAGGCACTGCATCTACTCTGACAGTGACAGTTTGGAAAAGGGCTCCCGAGTGGCGCAGTGGTCTAAGGCACTGCATCTACTCTGACAGTTTGGAAAAGGGCTCCCGAGTGGCGCAGTGGTCTAAGGCACTACATCTACTCTGACAGTGACAGTTTGGAAAAGGGCTCCCGAGTGGCGCAGTGGTCTAAAGGCACTGCATCTACTCTGACAGTGACAGTCTGGAAAAGGGCTCCCGAGTGGCGCAGTGGTCTAAGGCACTGCATCTACTCTGACAGTGACAGTCTGGAAAAGGGCTCCCGAGTGGCGCAGTGGTCTAAGGCACTGCATCTACTCTGACAGTGACAGTTTGGAAAAGGGCTCCCGAGTGGCGCAGTGGTCTAAGGCACTGCATCTACTCTGACAGTGACAGTCTGGAAAAGGGCTCCCGAGTGGCGCAGTGGTCTAAGGCACTGCATCTACTCTGACAGTGACAGTCTGGAAAAGGGCTCCCGAGTGGCGCAGTGGTCTAAGGCACTGCATCTACTCTGACAGTGACAGTCTGGAAAAGGGCTCCCGAGTGGCGCAGTGGTCTAAGGCACTGCATCTACTCTGACAGTGACAGTCTGGAAAAGGGCTCCCGAGTGGCGCAGTAGTCTAAGGCACTGCATCTACTCTGACAGTGACAGTCTGGAAAAGGGCTCCCGAGTGGCGCAGTAGTCTAAGGCACTGCATCTACTCTGACAGTGACAGTTTGGAAAAGGGCTCCCGAGTGGCGCAGTGGTCTAAGGCACTGCATCTACTCTGACAGTGACAGTCTGGAAAAGGGCTCCCGAGTGGCGCAGTGGTCTAAGGCACTGCATCTACTCTGACAGTGACAGTCTGGAAAAGGGCTCCCGAGTAGCGCAGTAGTCTAAGGCACTGCATCTACTCTGACAGTGACAGTCTGGAAAAGGGCTCCCGAGTAGCGCAGTGGTCTAAGGCACTGCATCTACTCTGACAGTGACAGTCTGGAAAAGGGCTCCCGAGTGGCGCAGTGGTCTAAGGCACTGCATCTACTCTGACAGTGACAGTCTGGAAAAGGGCTCCCGAGTGGCGCAGTGTTCTAAGACACTGCATCTCAACGCAAGAGGCGTCACTGCAGTCCCCGGTTGGAATCCAGTCAGGGGTAGGCTGTCATTGTAATTAGTTCTTAACTGGCTTGCCTAGTTAGATAAATAAAAACTTCATAAAAATAATACTGTATGCACACAGACACATCTGTATAAAAGAGAGAGCTAGGCCTATCTGCTGCACTTACACAACCTACCTGTGAGCAGAGCCGTGGTCGTGTGTGTTGATTTTGGATTGGACATCCCATGATAATGGCAAAAAAGAGCACTACAAAGCTAATCCTGTTCCCAGACACGTGAAACTTGGCCTTTGTTGGCCAATACAGAAAGACTGGGAGAAACCCCCGGTGCATAGTGGCTTAATCTACCAACCAATCATCTCCCAAATAACGCCTTGCAGTTGTGTGATTCACCAAAATTAAATGATGACAAATACTTTACCCAGTTGGTCACTCCCATAGAATTACATGGTCCCTCCCACTAAGGAAAACTCTGAATCGTTGATATCCCAGTTTTATATGTACTGTGTGCAATAGCATGGGGACAAAGTTACTAACAAAACCCCTCAATGGAATGACCATATGTTTACCTCTTCTAAAGTTATTACCCTTTCAGTCAAGATGAGGTTTCCCACCCTGCAGGTAACATACTTTACATTCCCTTCATTTAATACCTGTAATATCTTCATATGATTTTCTCCTCTCCCTGTAATGTGCTATATTACATCTTTTTACATGACACATCTGTGTGGAGAGAGAGGACAGTGTTTGCTTGGTGAAATGACATTTCCATACATGAAAACTCTACAGGAGTCACAGTTCTCAGGGTGTAATACATGTTTCAGCACAACACCATCAGGACTAAACTAAAATGGCACCTGTCTTTATTTAACCTGAATGAGTCACACAGCGTAAAGGGAGAATTAAGCTCTTCCACAGACTGCCCTGCCTAGTGGTAACTAGGACCTACAGTCCGCCTCGCCACTCTGTAACCAGGAAGTATTTAACCAGGAAGTGAGACACACATTATAGCAGGGTGACTAATCATTCTTAACAGCGTCTCCTCCTCCGGTTAATGTGCTGGTGCAGCAGCTACTTCCTCCCCTGTTTGGATAGTGCTCCTGTCTAGTGGTGGAGCTGTAAAGGTGCAGTGCAGACTAGGACACACACAGACATTTTGTTTCCAGAACAGTGAGAGGGAGGAAGCCTGTGTAGGCTGCTAGGTAACATCTTCCTCTGTGGCTTGTTGCTCTGAGCATTGCTGAACCCACCCATTTATTTGGGTTTGTCCTAAACTATATTTATCTCCCTCCTGACAGGTGGAACTCCAAAAAGAACATGCTTAAAGGAAAAGGACCAATGTCTCTCTGCCAGATCTTAAGGAGTAAACATACCACCCCATCATTTAGATTGATTTACTTCTGATCGCCTTCAAATGGAAACATGAAAGCAAAACTAACAGGAAAAATAGCCTGGGTTCATGCAGGCGGGGCTCACAAAGACTGCAGACACACTTGCTCACACACTTGCTCACACACTTGCTCACACACTTGCTCACACACACACACACACACACACACACACACACACACACACACACACACACACACACACACACACACACACACACACACACACACACACACACACACACACACACACACACACACACACACACACACACACACACACACACACACACACACACGTAAATATCAATCTTACAATCTAAACTAAAACATAAAAAACTAAAAGGAACAATCTGAAAGAGTCTTTCCATGTGAGTAAATGATGTGTGACCTATCCATGTTGTTCACACAGGTTAACGCTTTTACATCAATCTGGACACCACATGTAACAAAGACAGACACTCTCCTGTCATTGGCCCGGAGCCCATCTACACCCTGTTCTCTCATTGGATTAGCGAGTGTTAACAACCTTCTTTCCTATTGGTTCTCAGCATGGCAAGAGCCAGTTCTCCTATTGGCCCACAATGTTCCAGCATGATCTGAGAAGCCAGAGGAATGATGTTTGGTGTTGTGACAAGTAAAGACGCAGTTCCTGTGATCTATTCAGGGTTGATTTGTCCATGTAATGCTTGTAAAGGTTAAGGACAATAGAAAGAATTCAGTTACTCAGGCTGCTTCTTTCACACCTTCACACACAAACACATTCACAGAACATTCCCCTCTAATCTCACACACAGACACATCTGAAAATGGGAGCTGGCTTGCTGGCTGGCTGGCTGGCTGGCTGGCTGGCTGGTCAACAGTCATGGGTCAGATCATATCTGGCTTCTGCCTATGTTCTTGTTTCTCTTTAAACTTTATAGGTACAATCTGGGATCTGGGAATCTGTTCAAATGCTTTAATGTTGTTTGAGAGAAGAAAGACCTTGTCTGCGGCCCATCCTCCCATCCGCCCTTTCATCCCAAACTTTCCAACTGACAAAATGGAGACGACTCAACTGAACAACCGTACTGCAAAGGGCGCAAATCAAGTTTAACCAAAAGCCACACAAGCAAAACCATCAGGCTTAAATGATGCAAGAAAGAGAATGCTGTGGACAAACCAAGCTACTGGAAGACAGGATGAATCAGAATTTCTCAGTGCACGGGTATTCACTCTAAATATGAATTATTAAGTGGCTATCATACCCCCATAGTATGAAAAGAAATCCAGGAGGGTTTGTGATGAGAGAACTGAGGTAGTGGGCTGAATGCTGATTAGAGGTGCAAGCTGGGGGGCGGGGGCTGGGTTAGGAATTGAGGTGGGGAGCCCCCGAGCTAAGGGGGGGGGGGTAAACCAGGAGTGTTGGAGTGGCGAGCCCGGGGCGGAGGAGGGATGGAGGGGTGAGGCAGGGAGCCCCCTGAGGAGTAACAGGTACTAAGGCCCACTAGGAAGAGCCTGCTGCCTGAAATTTAACATGCAGGAAAAACCTTGATCCTGCCCTTTAACCTCTGACACCAGCAGCGCCTCAGATCAGATCAAAAACATCACTGACAGTACGATACATCCACTGTCCCCTCTCTCTCTCTCTCTCAATTAAATGTAAGGGCTTTATTGGCATGGGAAAGACATGTTAACAATGCCAAAGCAAGTGAACTGGATAATAAACAAAAGTGAAATAAACAACAAAAATGTACAGTAAACATGACACTCACAAATGTTCCAAAGGAATAAAGACATTTCAAATGTTATATTCTGTGCAAATAGTTTAAGTACAAAAGGGAAAGTATTTACAATGGTGTTTGTTCTTCACTGGTTGTCATTTTATCGTGGCAGCAGGTCACACATTTTGCTGCTGCGATGGCACTGGTATTTCACCCAAATTTGGGTTTGTTTTCAAATTCTTTGTGTATCTGTGTAATCTGAGTGAAACATGTCTCTAATATGGTCTTTCATTTGACAGGAGGTTAGGAAGTGCAGCTCAGTTTCCATCTCATTTTGTGGGCAGTGTGTCTTCTCTTGAATGGCAGGTCTACCTATGGCAGCCTTTCTCAATAGCAAGGCCCACTGAGTCTGTACATCGTCAAAGCTTTCCTAAAGTTTGGGTCAGTTGAAGTGGTCAGGTTCTCTCTCTCTGAAAGGTTTATTCAGATTGACAGAGAGAGCACACATGGACAAACCCTGGACAAGCATTGAGAGAACAATCAAAAACAGAGTATGTTATGTTCAGTAAACATGGCCTCAATATTTGTGTCCATTATAGTTATCTAGTCTTGATTGTAAAGAGATGAGCACATTGTGTTACTTTTTACAACCAAGATACCTGGTTTCTGGAATCACAAACATGAGCTGAGTTGTACTGTAGCAACGACCACCTTTTCCCAGACAATGTCTTAAAGGGTCAGCCTGCCAGGAGTCAAGGTAAGACCCAAGTGCATGTTTATTGTAACCACCGGGGCAGGCAAACGACAGGTCAGGTCAGGCAGAGGTCGGTAATCCAGAGCAGGAGCAAAGGAACAGGACGGCAGGCAGGGTCAGAGGCGGGCAGGAACAGGGTCAGGACAGGAGAAGGTCAAAAACCGAGAAAATGAAAGACGAGAGACAAGCAGGAGCTGAGACAAAACGCTAGTAGGCTTGAACAAACGAGACGAACTGGCACAGACAGACAGAAAACAATCTCTCTTAACAAGTCCAATGTTTTCCCTGCAATAGTAACCCTTTACCTGCAAGTCGTATGCTGGTGACAGTCCAGGAACATCAAACTACTAAACTTAATAAGATAATAACCCTTTACCTGCAAGTCGTATGCTGGTGACAGTCCAGGAACATCAAACTACTAAACTTAATAAGATAATAACCCTTTACCTGCAAGTCGTATGCTGGTGACAGTCCAGGAACATCAAACTACTAAACTTAATAAGATAATAACCCTTTACCTGCAAGTCGTATGCTGGTGACAGTCCAGGAACATCAAACTACTAAACTTAATAAGATAATAACAATTTACCTGCAAGTCGTATGCTGGTGACAGTCAAGGAACATCAAACTACTAAACTTAATAAGATAATAACCCTTTACCTGCAAGTCGTATGCTGGTGACAGTCCAGGAACATCAAACTACTAAACTTAATAAGATAATAACCCTTTACCTGCAAGTCGTATGCTGGTGACAGTCCAGGAACATCAAACTACTAAACTTAATAAGATAATAACCCTTTACCTGCAAGTCGTATGCTGGTGACAGTCCAGGAACATCAAACTACTAAACTTAATAAGATAATAACCCTTTACCTGCAAGTCGTATGCTGGTGACAGTCCAGGAACATCAAACTACTAAACTTAATAAGATAATAACCCTTTACCTGCAAGTCGTATGCTGGTGACAGTCCAGGAACATCAAACTACTAAACTTAATAAGATAATAACCCTTTACCTGCAAGTTGTATGCTGGTGACAGTCCAGGAACATCAAACTACTAAACTTAATAAGATAATAACCCTTTACCTGCAAGTCGTATGCTGGTGACAGTCCAGGAACATCAAACTACTAAACTTGAAAAGAAGAAGAGGGAGAGAACACTGTTTGGTTCCACCTCATAAATCTATGTGAAGGCCAATGTCCTGAAGCCCTTGTGATACATTGCAGTAATCTGGAGGCCAGAGTTCCAGAGGGCCCTGGCACCCGGTCAAACAGGCCCATTTGGAGGCTGTTTGGAAAGGCAGACAGTAGATGATGCCTGGCTGCCCTCCTGCCTGCCCTCCTGCCTGCCAGCTGCCTGTCAAGAAACACTGTTGAGTTCTGGCCTTGCAAGGTGAACTCTCAGCCTGAACGTCTTCGGCAGGCTGCCACAAGAACATATTATGGATAGAACTGTGATTAATATCATACTTTGATGGACTACGATGGAAAAACTGTCAGCTGGCACAAACTGTGGGCACAGTGTGTGTGTGTGTGTGTGTGTGTGTGTGTGTGTGTGTGTGTGTGTGTGTGTGTGTGTGTGTGTGTGTGTGTGTGTGTGTGTGTGTGTGTGTGTGTGTGAGTGTGTGTGTGTGTGTGTGTGTGTGAATGTGAAGGATGCAAGCAGCTGCAGTGGCGTCTTCTACCACAGGGTGGTGTCAGTCTGACCACTGAGCAGTCAGTCTTAATCCTTCAACACAACACACACAGACAGCCAAGGGCCTCATACAGACACACCAAGAAACACTCTAGTTATAGTCTTCAATTAGGGCCTGGAAGTCAAGTTAACAGGAATAGAACAGTCGGTCATCACCCTGTTCAGTTAGACGCCCAGGAGACTGCTGTTTTAGAGCTGAAAGGTATACAGAATAGATACGATACACACATCAGACACTCTCTTTCTATTGTAGTATAGAGACCCAAAGCCTACAGTGGAAAGACATTTCATGGTCCAGCACCAGAACTAAGGCCTAACATCATAACATATCCATATAAACACCAGCCCCAGTCTGACCCTATAGCTCAGGGAATGGACGCTCGAGAATTATAATGAAAACGAAACATCTGAATATATGGGAACTGTGCCAGGTGAGCAGGCCTCATGAGAGAGAGAGAGAGAGAGAGAGAGAGAGAGAGAGAGAGAGAGAGAGAGAGTGAATCAAAGAAGAGAGAGACACAGAGAAGAGAGAGACAGAGACAGAAGTTAGATGCATTCAGACAGCGTTCACTACCCTACTCAACCCCACGGTTGAAGTCAAAGCCTAAGAGCCCCACTCATACTGTAGGCAGCTGAGGAGTAGATCCCCAACGGGAATGCATAGCGCTGCTCCTTAAACAGAGAATCTGCTTTGACTGCGAGGATTGTCTCCGGGTGAAAGAGGAGAAGACCAGACAAATTCAGGCGTGATAGAATAAAGCGTTCAGGGTGATGCACCGGTAATTTATGAGCTTGAAGTTTGAAGGAGGGGGGTTTATCTCCTATATTGAGATCATCAGTTTCAAGTTCCAGCTTGGGCCCGTCAAAGTACTGAAGGACTCTTTCATGTCTGAGAAAGACGAGGAATCTACAGTCAGTCTGTCAATCGACGTGCTTATCGCATATTGAGAATGAATCCGGTTTTAAAACGTGCAGCCAGGAGGAAAGCTATGACCTTAGAGAAGATAATTGACCCCTTAAAGGATCATGTATCTGGGCATGTAGCTAGCCTGTTAACACCTTGGAGAGTTCCAACTGAAAACGTTCCTGCCTATTGCAATAAATAACCCTTTATGACCATGTTGAGAACGAAAGTCATCCTGGTGTACCTTCTGTAGTTTTTATGTTCACTTACAACGTTAAGTTGAGTTCAATTCCATTTCAAAAAGGCTACATTATAGTCATAGGTAAGCTTGTGCCAAAGAAAAACTTTATATACTGTATTTTGTCTGAACGTTCATTGGCCCTATAAATACTCTTTATATTTTGATGTGTTTAAATGGGATTTTACAGTTCCTGCTGGTATTTCTCTATAAAACAGGGAGTTGTGTAAGCCTGTTAAGATGCTAAGAAGTAGTACCGTACAGCAATGGTCCCTGAGCAGAACAGGCTGAACAACAAAGAGCTGAAACAACCATCTAGAGCCAAGACTGACCGTATGCTATCACTGTCACAGCAAGCCAACCGTTTGTACCTCTCTCCTTCCTCTCCTCCCTCTCTTCCTCTCTTCCCTCTCTTCCATGTCTTTGATGGACTACAAGGGCTAAAGGATGAGGAGAGCTGTCCAAATTAAACGTAAAATCCACCTTTTATCCCACAGATGTGGCGCAGGGGTAGAGGAGGGATGGCGGGAAGGAGGAAGAGGAGGAGGAGAGGAATACTCTGGCACAGTAACAGACAGGGGTTGATGAAGGGAGAGTTCCCAAAGTGGGAAGGGAGAGAGAGAAAGAAAAATAGAGAGAGAGACCAATAGGGGGAGAGAGAGGGGGGGTGTACCACAGAGACAGCTATACCATTTCACCATGTTTGACCTGAAGAGGAAATGTTCAAATGTCATTCCAGAGAGAGTGGATCCATGTTTGGTTTTTCTTTACAGTATTGACTCACAGCCTGCAAAGTACTGCCAAATCTGTACATACACCAGCCAATGTGTGTATCCCTCAGACTACACCCCAATGTACAGTATGTATCCCTCAGACTACACCCCAATGTACAGTATGTATCCCTCAGACTACACCCCAATGTACAGTATGTATCCCTCAGACTACACCCCAATGTACAGTATGTACCCCTCAGACTACACCCCAATGTACAGCATGTATCCCTCAGACTACACCCCAAGGTACAGTATGTATCCCTCAGACTACACGCCAATGTAAAGTATGTATCCCTCAGACGACAACCCAATGTACATTATGTATGCCTCAGACTACACCCCAATGTACAGTATGTATCCCTCAGACTACACCCCAATGTACAGTATGTATGCCTCAGACTACACCCAAATGTACAGTATGTATCCCTCAGACTACACCCCAATGTACAGTATGTATCCCTCAGACTACACCACAATGTACAGTATGTATCCCTCAGACTGCACCACAATGCACAGTATGTACCCCTCAGACTACACCCCAATGTACAGTATGTATCCCTCAGACTACACCCCAATGTACAGTATGTATCCCTCAGACTACACCCCAATGTACAGTATGTACCCCTCAGACTACACCACAATGTACAGTATGTACCCCTCAGACTACACCCCAATGTACAGTATGTATCCCTCAGACTACACCACAATATACAGTATGTATCCCTCAGACTACACCCCAATGTACAGTATGTATCCCTCAGACTACACCACAATATACAGTATGTACCCCTCAGACTACACCCCAATGTACAGTATGTATCCCTCAGACTACACCACAATGTACAGTATGTACCCCTCAGACTACAGCACAATGTACAGTATGTATCCTTCAGACTACACCCCAATGTACAGTATGTATCCCTCAGACTACACCCCAATGTAAAGTATGTATCCCTCAGACTACACCCCAATGTACAGTATGTATCCCCCAGACTACACCACAATGTACAGTATGTATCCCTCAGACTACACCCCAATGTACAGTATGTATCCCTCAGACTACACCACAATATACAGTATGTACCCCTCAGACTACACCCCAATGTACAGTATGTATCCCTCAGACTACACCACAATATACAGTATGTACCCCTCAGACTACACCCCAATGTACAGTATGTATCCCTCAGACTACACCCCAATGTACAGTATGTATCCCTCAGACTACACAACAATATACAGTATGTACCCCTCAGACTACACCACAATGTACAGTATGTATCCCTCAAACTACACCACAATATACAGTATGTACCCCTCAGACTACACCCCAATGTACAGTATGTATCCCTCAGACTACACCCCAATGTACAGTATGTATCCCTCAGACTACACCCCAATGTACAGTATGTACCCCTCAGACTACACCACAATGTACAGTATGTACCCCTCAGACTACACCCCAATGTACAGTATGTATCCCTCAGACTACACCACAATATACAGTATGTATCCCTCAGACTACACCCCAATGTAAAGTATGTATCCCTCAGACTACACCACAATATACAGTATGTATCCCTCAGACTACACCCCAATGTACAGTGTGTATCCCCAGACTACACCACAATATACAGTATGTATCCCTCAGACTACACCCCAATGTAAAGTATGTATCCCTCAGACTACACCACAATATACAGTATGTATCCCTCAGACTACACCCCAATGTACAGTATGTATCCCCCAGACTACACCACAATATACAGTATGTACCCCTCAGACTACACCCCAATGTACAGTATGTATCCCTCAGACTACACCACAATGTACAGTATGTATCCCTCAGACTACACCCCAATGTACAGTATGTATCCCCCAGACTACACCACAATATACAGTATGTATCCCTCAGACTACACCCCAATGTACAGTATGTATCCCCCAGACTACACCACAATATACAGTATGTACCCCTCAGACTACACCACAATGTACAGTATGTACCCCTCAGACTACACCACAATGTACAGTATGTACCCCTCAGACTACAGCACAATGTACAGTATGTATCCTTCAGACTACACCCCAATGTACAGTATGTATCCCTCAGACTACACCCCAATGTAAAGTATGTATCCCTCAGACTACACCCCAATGTACAGTATGTATCCCTCAGACTACACCACAATATATAGTATGTACCCCTCAGACTACACCCCAATGTACAGTATGTATCCCTCAAACTACACCACAATATACAGTATGTACCCCTCAGACTACACCCCAATGTACAGTATGTATCCCTCAGACTACACCCCAATGTACAGTATGTATCCCTCAGACTACACCCCAATGTACAGTATGTATCCCTCAGACTACACCCCAATGTAAAGTATGTATCCCTCAGACTACACCCCAATGTACAGTATGTATCCCTCAGACTACACCACAATATACAGTATGTACCCCTCAGACTACACCCCAATGTACAGTATGTATCCCTCAGACTACACCACAATATACAGTATGTACCCCTCAGACTACACCCCAATGCACAGTATGTATCCCTCAGACTACACCACAATGTACAGTATGTACCCCTCAGACTACACCACAATGTACAGTATGTATCCCTCAGACTACACCACAATATACAGTATGTACCCCTCAGACTACACCCCAATGTACAGTATGTATCCCTCAGACTACACCCCAATGTACAGTATGTATCCCTCAGACTACACCCCAATGTACAGTATGTATCCCTCAGACTACACCACAATATACAGTATGTACCCCTCAGACTACACCCCAATGTACAGTATGTATCCCTCAGACTACACCACAATATACAGTATGTACCCCTCAGACTACACCCCAATGTACAGTATGTATCCCTCAGACTACACAACAATATACAGTATGTACCCCTCAGACTACACCACAATGTACAGTATGTATCCCTCAAACTACACCACAATATACAGTATGTACCCCTCAGACTACACCCCAATGTACAGTATGTATCCCTCAGACTACACCCCAATGTACAGTATGTATCCCTCAGACTACACCCCAATGTACAGTATGTACCCCTCAGACTACACCACAATGTACAGTATGTACCCCTCAGACTACACCCCAATGTACAGTATGTATCCCTCAGACTACACCACAATATACAGTATGTATCCCTCAGACTACACCCCAATGTAAAGTATGTATCCCTCAGACTACACCACAATATACAGTATGTATCCCTCAGACTACACCCCAATGTACAGTGTGTATCCCCCAGACTACACCACAATATACAGTATGTATCCCTCAGACTACACCCCAATGTAAAGTATGTATCCCTCAGACTACACCACAATATACAGTATGTATCCCTCAGACTACACCCCAATGTACAGTATGTATCCCCCAGACTACACCACAATATACAGTATGTACCCCTCAGACTACACCCCAATGTACAGTATGTATCCCTCAGACTACACCACAATGTACAGTATGTATCCCTCAGACTACACCCCAATGTACAGTATGTATCCCCCAGACTACACCACCATATACAGTATGTATCCCTCAGACTACACCCCAATGTACAGTATGTATCCCCCAGACTACACCACAATATACAGTATGTACCCCTCAGACTACACCACAATGTACAGTATGTACCCCTCAGACTACACCACAATGTACAGTATGTACCCCTCAGACTACAGCACAATGTACAGTATGTATCCTTCAGACTACACCCCAATGTACAGTATGTATCCCTCAGACTACACCCCAATGTAAAGTATGTATCCCTCAGACTACACCCCAATGTACAGTATGTATCCCTCAGACTACACCACAATATATAGTATGTACCCCTCAGACTACACCCCAATGTACAGTATGTATCCCTCAAACTACACCACAATATACAGTATGTACCCCTCAGACTACACCCCAATGTACAGTATGTATCCCTCAGACTACACCCCAATGTACAGTATGTATCCCTCAGACTACACCCCAATGTACAGTATGTATCCCTCAGACTACACCCCAATGTAAAGTATGTATCCCTCAGACTACACCCCAATGTACAGTATGTATCCCTCAGACTACACCACAATATACAGTATGTACCCCTCAGACTACACCCCAATGTACAGTATGTATCCCTCAGACTACACCACAATATACAGTATGTACCCCTCAGACTACACCCCAATGTACAGTATGTATCCCTCAGACTACACCACAATGTACAGTATGTATCCCTCAGACTACACCACAATGTACAGTATGTATCCCTCAGACTACACCCCAATGTACAGTATGTATCCCTCAGACTACACCCCAATGTACAGTATGTATCCCTCAGACTACACCCCAATGTACAGTATGTATCCCTCAGACTACACCACGATGTACAGTATGTATCCCTCAGACTCCACCCCAATGTACAGTATGTATCCCTCAGACTACACCCCAATGTACAGTATGTATCCCTCAGACTACACCCCAATGTACAGTATGTATCCCTCAGACTACACCACAATGCACAGTATGTATCCCTCAGACTACACCACAATGTACAGTATGTACCCCTCAGACTACACCACAATGTACAGTATGTATCCCTCAGACTACACCACAATATACAGTATGTACCCCTCAGACTACACCCCAATGCACAGTATGTATCCCTCAGACTACACCACAATGTACAGTATGTATCCCTCAGACTACACCACAATGTACAGTATGTATCCCTCAGACTACACCACAATATACAGTATGTACCCCTCAGACTACACCCCAATGTACAGTATGTATCCCTCAGACTACACCCCAATGTACAGTATGTATCCCTCAGACTACACCCCAATGTACAGTATGTATCCCTCAGACTACACCACAATATACAGTATGTACCCCTCAGACTACACCCCAATGTACAGTATGTATCCCTCAGACTACACCACAATATACAGTATGTACCCCTCAGACTACACCCCAATGTACAGTATGTATCCCTCAGACTACACCACAATGTACAGTATGTATCCCTCAGACTACACCACGATGTACAGTATGTATCCCTCAGACTCCACCCCAATGTACAGTATGTATCCCTCAGACTACACCCCAATGTACAGTATGTATCCCTCAGACTACACCCCAATGTACAGTATGTATCCCTCAGACTACACCACAATGCACAGTATGTATCCCTCAGACTACACCACAATGTACAGTATGTATCCCTCAGACTACACCACAATATACAGTATGTACCCCTCAGACTACACCCCAATGCACAGTATGTATCCCTCAGACTACACCACAATGTACAGTATGTACCCCTCAGACTACACCACAATGTACAGTATGTATCCCTCAGACTACACCACAATATACAGTATGTACCCCTCAGACTACACCCCAATGTACAGTATGTATCCCTCAGACTACACCCCAATGTACAGTATGTATCCCTCAGACTACACCCCAATGTACAGTATGTATCCCTCAAACTACACCACAATATACAGTATGTACCCCTCAGACTACACCCCAAAGTACAGTATGTACCCCTCAGACTACACCCCAATGTACAGTATGTATCCTTCAGACTACACCCCAATGTACAGTATGTATCCCTCAAACTACACCACAATATACAGTATGTACCCCTCAGACTACACCCCAATGTACAGTATGTAACCCTCAGACTACACCCCAATGTAAAGTATGTATCCCTCAGACTACACCCCAATGTACAGTATGTATCCCTCAGACTACACCACAATATACAGTATGTACCCCTCAGACTACACCCCAATGTACAGTATGTATCCCTCAGACTACACCACAATATACAGTATGTACCCCTGAGACTACACCCCAATGTACAGTATGTATCCCTCAGACTACACCCCAATGTACAGTATGTATCCCTCAGACTACACAACAATATACAGTATGTACCCCTCAGACTACACCCCAATGTACAGTATGTATCCCTCAGACTACACCCCAATGTACAGTATGTATCCCTCAGACTACACCACAATATATAGTATGTACCCCTCAGACTACACCCCAATGTACAGTATGTATCCCTCAAACTACACCCCAATGTACAGTATGTATCCTTCAGACTACACCCCAATGTACAGTATGTATCCCTCAAACTACACCACAATATACAGTATGTACCCCTCAGACTACACCCCAATGTACAGTATGTAACCCTCAGACTGCACCCCAATGTAAAGTATGTATCCCTCAGACTACACCCCAATGTACAGTATGTATCCCTCAGACTACACCACAATATACAGTATGTACCCCTCAGACTACACCCCAATGTACAGTATGTATCCCTCAGACTACACCACAATATACAGTATGTACCCCTGAGACTACACCCCAATGTACAGTATGTATCCCTCAGACTACACCCCAATGTACAGTATGTATCCCTCAGACTACACAACAATATACAGTATGTACCCCTCAGACTACACCCCAATGTACAGTATGTATCCCTCAAACTACACCACAATATACAGTATGTACCCCTCAGACTACACCCCAATGTACAGTATGTATCCCTCAGACTACACCCCAATGTACAGTATGTATCCCTCAGACTGCACCACAATGCACAGTATGTACCTCTCAGACTACACCCCAATGTACAGTATGTATCCCTCAGACTACACCCCAATGTACAGTATGTATCCCTCAGACTACACCCCAATGTAAAGTATGTATCCCTCAGACTACACCACAATATACAGTATGTATCCCTCAGACTACACCCCAATGTACAGTATGTATCCCCCAGACTACACCACAATATACAGTATGTACCCCTCAGACTACACCCCAATGTACAGTATGTATCCCTCAGACTACACCACAATGTACAGTATGTACCCCTCAGACTACAGCACAATGTACAGTATGTATCCTTCAGACTACACCCCAATGTACAGTATGTATCCCTCAGACTACACCCCAATGTAAAGTATGTATCCCTCAGACTACACCCCAATGTACAGTATGTATCCCTCAGACTACACCACAATATATAGTATGTACCCCTCAGACTACACCCCAATGTACAGTATGTATCCCTCAAACTACACCACAATATACAGTATGTACCCCTCAGACTACACCCCAATGTACAGTATGTATCCCTCAGACTACACCACAATGTACAGTATGTATCCCTAAGACTACACCCCAATTTACAGTATGTATCCCTCAGACTACACCACGATGTACAGTATGTATCCCTCAGACTACACCACAATGTACAGTATGTATCCCTCAGACTCCACCCCAATGTACAGTATGTATCCCTCAGACTACACCACAATGTACAGTATGTATCCCTCAGACTACACCACAATGTACAGTATGTATCCCTCAGACTACACCCCAATGTACAGTATGTATCCCTCAGACTACACCACAATGCACAGTATGTATCCCTCAGACTACACCACAATGTACAGTATGTACCCCTCAGACTACACCACAATGTACAGTATTTATCCCTCAGACTACACCACAATATACAGTATGTACCCCTCAGACTACACCCCAATGTACAGTATGTATCCCTCAGACTACACCCCAAAGTACAGTATGTACCCCTCAGACTACACCCCAATATACAGTATGTATCCCTCAGACTCCACCCCAATGTACAGTATGTATCCCTCAGACTACACCCCAATGTACAGTATGTATCCCTCAAACTACACCACAATATACAGTATGTACCCCTCAGACTACACCCCAATGTACAGTATGTATCCCTCAGACTACACCACAATATACAGTATGTATCCCTCAGACTACACCCCAATGTACAGTATGTATCCCCCAGACTACACCACAATATACAGTATGTACCCCTCAGACTACACCCCAATGTACAGTATGTATCCCTCAGACTACACCACAATGTACAGTATGTACCCCTCAGACTACACCACAATATACAGTATGTATCCCTCAGACTATACCCCAATTTACAGTATGTATCCCTCAGACTACACCACAAAGTACAGTATGTACCCCTCAGACTACACCCCAATGTAAAGTATGTATCCCTCAGACTACACCACAATGTACAGTATGTACCCCTCAGACTACACCCCAATGTACAGTATGTATCCCTCAGACTACACCACAATGTACAGTATGTACCCCTCAGACTACAGCGCAATGTACAGTATGTATCCTTCAGACTACACCCCAATGTACAGTATGTATCCCTCAGACTACACCACAATATACAGTATGTATCCCTCAGACTACACCCCAATGTACAGTATGTATCCCTCAGACTACACCACAATGTACAGTATGTACCCCTCAGACTACACCCCAATGTACAGTATGTATCCCTCAGACTACACCACAATGTACAGTATGTACCCCACAGACTACACCCCAATGTACAGTATGTATCCCTCAGACTACACCACAATATATAGTATGTACCCCTCAGACTACACCCCAATGTACAGTATGTATCCCTCAAACTACACCACAATATACAGTATGTACCCCTCAGACTACACCCCAATGTACAGTATGTATCCCTCAGACTACACCACAATGTACAGTATGTATCCCTCAGACTACACCCCAATTTACAGTATGTATCCCTCAGACTACACCACAATGTACAGTATTTATCCCTCAGACTACACCACAATGTACAGTATGTATCCCTCAGACTCCACCCCAATGTACAGTATGTATCCCTCAGACTACACCCCAATGTACAGTATGTATCCCTCAGACTACACCACAATGCACAGTATGTATCCCTCAGACTACACCACAATGTACAGTATGTACCCCTCAGACTACACCACAATGTACAGTATGTATCCCTCAGACTACACCACAATATACAGTATGTACCCCTCAGACTACACCCCAATGTACAGTATGCATCCCTCAGACTACACCCCAATGTACAGTATGTATCCCTCAGACTACACCCCAAAGTACAGTATGTACCCCTCAGACTACACCCCAATGTACAGTATGTATCCCTCAGACTCCACCCCAATGTACAGTATGTATCCCTCAGACTACACCCCAATGTACAGTATGTATCCCTCAGACTACACCACAATATACAGTATGTATCCCTCAGACTATACCCCAATTTACAGTATGTATCCCTCAGACTACACCACAAAGTACAGTATGTACCCCTCAGACTACACCCCAATGTAAAGTATGTATCCCTCAGACTACACAAATCAAATCAAATCAAATCAAATGTATTTATATAGCCCTTCGTACATCAGCTGATATCTCAAAGTGCTGTACAGAAACCCAGCCTAAAACCCCAAACAGCAAACAATGCAGGTGTAAAAGCACGGTGGCTAGGAAAAACTCCCTAGAAAGGCCAAAACCTAGGAAGAAACCTAGAGAGGAACCGGGCTATGTGGGGTGGCCAGTCCTCTTCTGGCTGTGCCGGGTAGAGATTATAACAGAACATGACCAAGATGTTCAAATGTTCATAAATGACCAGCATGGTCGAATAATAATAAGGCAGAACAGTTGAAACTGGAGCAGCAGCAGTCAGGTGGAATGGGGACAGCAAGGAGCCATCATGTCAGGTAGTCCTGGGGCACTGTCCTAGGGCTCAGGTCCTCCGAGAGAGAGAAAGAAAGAGAGAATTAGAGAGAGCATATGTGGGGTGGCCAGTCCTCTTTTGGCTGTGCCGGGTGGAGATTATAACAGAACGTGGCCAAGATGTTCAAATGTTCATAAATGACCAGCATGGTTGAATAATAGTAAGGCAGAACAGTTGAAACTGGAGCAGGAGCATGGCCAGGTGGACTGGGGACAGCAAGGAGTCCTCATGTCAGGTAGTCCTGGGACATGGTCCTAGGGCCCAGGCCAGTTGAAACTGGAGCAGCAGCATGGCCAGGTGGACTGGGGACAGCAAGGAGTCATCATGTCAGGTAGTCCTGGGGCATGGTCCTAGGGCTCAGGTCCTCCGAGAGAGAGAAAGAAAGAGAGAAGGAGAGAATTAGAGAACGCACACTTAGATTCACACAGGACACCGAATAGGACAGGAGAAGTACTCCAGATATAACAAACTGACCCTAGCCCCCCGACACATAAACTACTGCAGCATAAATACTGGAGGCTGAGACAGGAGGGGTCAGGAGACACTGTGGCCCCATCCGAGGACACCCCCGGACAGGGCCAAACAGGAAGGATATAACCCCACCCACTTTGCCAAAGCACAGCCCCCACACCACTAGAGGGATATCTTCAACCACCAACTTACCATCCTGAGACAAGGCCGAGTATAGCCCACAAAGATCTCCGTACACCACAATGTACAGTATGTACCCCTCAGACTACACCCCAATGTAAAGTATGTATCCCTCAGACTACACCACAATATACAGTATGTACCCCACAGACTACACCCCAATGTACAGTATGTATCCCTCAGACTACACCACAATATACAGTATGTATCCCTCAGACTACACCCCAATGTACAGTATGTATCCCTCAGACTACACCACAATGTACAGTATGTACCCCTCAGACTACACCCCAATGTACAGTATGTATCCCTCAGACTACACCACAATGTACAGTATGTACCCCACAGACTACACCCCAATGTACAGTATGTATCCCTCAGACTACACCACAATGTACAGTATGTACCCCTCAGACTACACCCCAATGTAAAGTATGTATCCCTCAGACTACACCACAATATACAGTATGTACCCCACAGACTACACCCCAATGTACAGTATGTACCCCACAGACTACACCCCAATGTACAGTATGTATCCCTCAGACTACACCACAATATACAGTATGTATCCCTCAGACTACACCCCAATGTACAGTATGTATCCCTCAGACTACACCACAATGTACAGTATGTACCCCTCAGACTACACCACAATATACAGTATGTACCCCACAGACTACACCCCAATGTACAGTATGTATCCCTCAGACTACACCACAATATACAGTATGTATCCCTCAGACTACACCCCAATGTAAAGTATGTATCCCTCAGACTACACCCCAATGTACAGTATGTATCCCTCAGACTACACCCCAATGTACAGTATGTATCCCTCAGACTACACCCCAATGTACAGTATGTATCCCTCAGACTACACCCCAATGTACAGTATGTATCCCTCAGACTACACCACAATGTACAGTATGTACCCCTCAGACTACACCCCAATGTACAGTATGTATCCCTCATTCTACACCCCAATGTACAGTATGTATCCCTCCCTTGTAAAATAAAAGTCCACTCATCACTTCTGTCTCAGCACAGAGTACAGACACACAGGACTGGACCGTTTGGTCTCATTTCAATTGCTAATAAATCCTTTCCATGTCCCAAGATTCAATCCTATAGTAGTTGTTGTCAGACAGACAGGCCCATATAATTAATATGCACTTGAAACTTCAGCGACGTCTACAGTAGATTCTGCTGAGCTAAGGCCTCTTGGTTCCAGGTTGTATTCCCTCCATTGTGCACTTGAAGATTGTGTACCAGAGCTGGGAGAAACACTGTTTGTTGTGAAATGCTGTTCGTCCCTGTCAGTCAGAAGCCCTTCCTCTTATACTGCAAGAGAAAAACAGCTATTGGACTTTTCACCACAGCACCAACGGAGCAGATACAGACGGACGCAATAAAAGAGGAGGCGCCCCCTCAATCACATCAGGATGAGAGGATAATACACTTTAAAAAGTGCAGGTTTGGAGCCTGTCAATATTAGGCGTCTGGGTTCTATTGTTTGGAGTGTGAAGTGAAGAGAGAAGCAACTGATTCCCAGTAGAGCTGGGCTGGACTGTCAGGTGAGGACAGAGGGAATGTGGTTTGGGCCTCTGCCGCCTCTCCCATGGCGCATCACTCTAAGCAGCTAAGGAGAGGTGACGGCAGCTTATTGAAGGCTTTATGGGCACTCAGCAGTGTGACCCTCGATACGCGACATCAGGCAGCGCTAAACTGGCCAATATAGCATGATCCAATCAAACATACACATGCAGCTAACCTCTTCACACCAAAATACTCTCGAGACTTCCTAGCCTAGCTCGATGCCACATACGCCATTTTCCCCTTGAAAGTGTGTCACAGAAGAGATCAAAACACATTCATTCAACTCTAGTATACATCCTTTTAGTACAGTATAACCTTGAGCAAGACACATACACATGGTTAGCAGATGTTAATACAAGTGTAGGGAAATGCATGTGCTTCTAGTTCTGACAGCACAGTAATATCTAACAAGTAATCTAACAATTTCACAACATTTCTTCACCACACTGTGTGGGTGGACCATTTCCGTTTGTCCGTGATGTGTATGCAGAGGAACTTAAAACTTTCCACCTTCTCCACTACTGTCCCGTCGATGTGGATAGGGGGGTCCTCCCTCTGCTGTTTCCTGAAGTCCATGATTATCTCCTTTGTTTAGTTGACGTTGAGTTAGAGGTTGTTTTCCTGACACCACAGTCCCAGGGCCCTCACCTCCTCCCTGTAGGCTGTCTCGCCGTTGTTGGTAATCAGGCCTACTACTGTTGTGTCGTCTCCAAACTTGATGATTGAGTTGGAGGCATGCATGGCCACATAGTCATGGGATAACAGGGAGGACAGGAGGGGGCTGAGCACAAACCCTTGTCGGGCCCCAGTGTTGAGGATCAGCGAAGTGGAGATGTTGTTTCCTACATTCACCACCTGGGGGCGACCCATCAGAATGTCCAGGACCCAATTGCACAGGGCGGGGTTGAGACCCAGGCCCTCAAGCTAATGATGAGCTTGGAGGGTACAATGGTGTTGAATGCTGAGCTGTAGTCAACGAACAACATTCTTCCATAGTTATTCCTTTTGTCCAGATGGGATATGGCAGTGTGCAGTGTGATGGCGATTGCATCGTCTGTGAACCTGTTGGGGTGGTATACAAACTGAAGTGGGTCTAGGGTGGCAGGTAAGGTGGAGGTGATATGGTCCTTGACTAGTCTCTCAAAGCACTTCATGATGACAGAAGTGAGTGCTACGGGGCGATAGTCATTTAGTTATCTTTGCCTTCTTGGGTACAGGAACAATGGTGGCCGTCTTGAAGCATGTGGGGACAGCAGACTGGGATAAGGAGCGATTGAATATGTCCGTAAACACACAAGCCAGCTGGTCTGCTCATGCTCTGAGGATGCAGCTAGGGATGCTGGCCCAGACGGGTTAACACGTTTAAATGTCTTACTCATGTCGGCTAAGGACTAGAACCTTAAATGGTTCTTTGGCTGTCCCAAAAGGATAACCCTTTGAAGGACCCTTTTTGGACCCTTTTTTTCTACATGGAACCCAAAAGGGTTCTCCCTTTTATTTAAGAATGGAGATCAGAGGTTTGAAAAATCTTTCCTCACTATCCGGGGCTTATTTCAGCTTGATCATAATGGGACTGGTTGACAAATCACTCTCACAACCATATCAAAACCTGAGAATTTACACTAATATGTACCACAATAACCTCTAAATGACCTCTTAATACTCTGTAAACATGTAGTTGTCACGTTGTATCAGGAACAACACGTGTGGTGACCAAAGGTCCTGTCTTTAAACCAACACAACAGTGAGTTGAACTGAACTACCTGCTAATCACTGACTGAACTGTACCATACTGGACAGGGTCTATGTCAGATCTTCACCGAAGTGCTTCTGAGACCAGTCTAACATCATCATGTCTTATTGGTCCTGCTCCCTCTCCACCACTGAAAGATAAGGGGGCCCTGGGGCTTTGCTAGCTGCTGAGAGAGAGAGAGAGAGAGAGAGAGAGAGAGAGAGAGAGAGAGAGAGAGAGAGAGAGAGAGAGAGAGAGAGAGAGAGAGAGAGAGAGAGAGAGAGAGAGAGAGAGAGAGAGAGAGAGAGAGAGAGAGAGAGAGAGAGAGAGAGAGAGAGAGAGAGAGAGAGAGAGAGAGAGAGAGAGAGAGAGAGAGAGAGAGAGAGAGAGAGAGAGAGAGAGAGAGAGAGAGAGAGAGAGAGAGAGAGAGAGAGAGAGAGAGAGAGAGAGAGAGAGAGAGAGAGAGAGAGAGAGAGAGAGAGAGAGAGAGAGAGAAAAGGGTAGTGGAGCCTCCTCAGCAAATAAACAGCCAGCTGAAAGCTCTATATATTGCCAACTAGTAGAGCTTCATCCAGACCAGTCGCTCAGACAGCCAGGTGAACTCAGGCCCAGTGCTGTAATGAAGACGGCTTGGCACTAAGTTGTCTAGAAACATGGTGGAGTAGACATACTGATACTGTAATAAGCCCTTACTGTGGCCTATCCACCCACTGGAAGGGGAAACAATATGAAAGAGAAATAACAAACATCTAACTTTGAGAGAAGCTAACTTTACCGAGTACATTGGCTGAATATATTTTCTGAGGATATAGGATAGAAGGAAAACATGTTTGTTAGGTGACGCTAACTTTGCCCACAACACTTAGAGAGGATAATGTCCTGAGGCCAGAACTGGTTCAGGGCTTCATTTATACATGGTATCCCTGCTACATAACACTGTTCATCTCTCCAACATACTCTTTATAGAAATTGGAATGTGCTGCTATTTACAAATCTCTTCCCATATTATTAATAATGCAGAGGAATGACAGCTTAACGAAGTCATAAAATATGCAAATGCACATTGGGATACGGAGGGAGTTTCAACAGTTTTACTTTCCTAGCTAAACCCTTCTCTCAGAGAAAAATGTGCACTTGTTTTGGTAAAGAGGGAATTTGTGGAGATAACTGAACAACAAACTGACATGGAGCCGAAGATATACTGTACATTTGTGTTTCCTGATTTGAACAAAATATAGTCATTATACGACATTTGCTAAATAAAAGTCTTCTCCAATTCTAATACAACTGAAAAGATCTGGGTTTCCCAAGGGGTACACGTTTTGGTTGTTGCCCCAGCACTACACAGCTGGTTCAAATGATCAAAGCTTGATGATTAGTTGATCATTTGAATTAGCTGTGTAGTGCTGGGGCAAAAACCAAAGCGTGTACCCCTTGGGGTCACCAGGACCGAGTTTGGGAAACGCTGTACTATAGTGATGCTCAGGCAGATGTACTATAGTGATGCTCAGGCAGATGTACTATAGTGATGCTCAGGCAGATATACTATAGTGATGCTCAGGCAGATGTACTATAGTGATGCTCAGGCAGATGTACTATAGTGATGCTCAGGCAGATGTACTATAGTGATGCTCAGGCAGATGTACTATAGTGATGCTCAGGCAGATATACTATAGTGATGCTCAGGCAGATGTACTATAGTGATGCTCAGGCAGATATACTATAGTGATGCTCAGGCAGATGTACTATAGTGATGCTCAGGCAGATGTACTATAGTGATGCTCAGGCAGATGTACTATAGTGCATCCCTATAGCGTTGGAGGTTGTCAGGGGGGTTATGAACGCCGGAGGCGATGCCCCGGGACACAGCCTCTGGGCGGTCCCTCGCTGGGCCCTGGTCCTACTAAGTGCTCTGTCACGGGCTGCTAGGGGCTGCAGCATATGCCACAAGGTCCCTGGCGTATGTGCCCCCATGCAGCCTTAACCCAGGGTGAACCCTTAATGGAGGGCTGCTGTGTGTGTGTGTGTGCATGTGCGCGCGCGTGTGTGTGTGTGTGTGTGTGTGTGTGTGTGTGTGTGTGTGTGTGTGTGTGTGTGTGTGTGTGTGTGTGTGTGTGTGTGTGTGTGTGTGTGTGTGTGTGTGTGTGTGTGTGTGTGTGTGTGTGTGTGTGTGTCTATCTGACCTTCAGCTGCTCACGGCTGGGTGATGCTGAGAGATGCTGCTGCTATACTCTACTGGGCTGTGGTCCTACAGGGTTAGAGAAAAGCTTTCAGCACTGTACAGGCTCTACAGGGAGATACCCTGTACTCTTGACCCATCTAGAAGAGACACTCAGCACTACAATGTCTGGGAGCAAAAGCTGGGCAGCTGATGATGGACTGATAGAGCACTGGTTGCATGAACAAAAGCATGGACACGTTGTAGACACACAGACTCATCTGACTATTACCCCCGGTCATTTGAGGACTATAACAGGTGGGTTTTTACAGTATGGACTATAGTTTACCCAGCTGTGAGTCCAATTAGAAATTACAATAGATAACTATCCCTGAGGAACAGTATACAACAACAAAACAAGGAGAGATTAACACTATTCCAACTCATTCACTTTTAGTTTACTGAACCACCATACTCACATTACGGCATCAATCCAATAATTTATATTGATTTATATTGTCCATTTATTTATGTTATATCACCTTTATTTGTCCAGGCAAGTCAATTAAATTAAAAACAAATTCTAATTTACAATGACAGTGGGAAAAAGGTGCTTAATGCAACTAGCATTATGAACACGTAATCCATGACCCAGTTTGAATCATTCTATTTTATGTGAATCATATAGATCCCTACCTGTGTAGAATTCAGTATAATTGTTGTTTAATCATTTTAGTTCAACAGAGGGAACTGAGGGTTCTAATTTAGCAATCCAAGGCAAATAAACCTTGTAGCATATGTATTTGTGTTGTGTTTGTTTTTACTGTAGGCAAGTCGTATGAATCACATGCCAGAAATACCCCAGTACAGACAGATGTACCCACCTTACCCAAACACACATGGTAAAAGGCTATTCCTTTCCCTGGCATTGGCTGGTTCCCGACATGCCCACTGCTCTGCGGGCATCTTACATAATGATGGGTTTTAGGTTGGCAGGAACACTGCGCCAGACAAAGCAACCACTATTGTTCACACAGAACCCAGGCCTGGGCACAACGCAATCAGTACAACACCATTATCTTTCCATTACACGTCTAGAATGAGTTCCTCCCTTGTTACTACAGTGGGCATAAGTTTCAGAAAATAATAAAAGAAAAAGGATTTCTCCAAACTTGAACCCTGTCCTACTTTCCTCAGATAGTGTTATAGCAGGGAAGATAAGTCAATCGCTATGGGGAGTGACATTATAATGTGTCTTGGTAGAGCTGAAATGAGAAGCCTGAGGCTTATGTCTTATGTCGCAATTTACAGCTTTCCCAAGCCCTTGACTTTACACTGGTGAAGATATCTGAGAGAGAGGAAGAGACTATTGGCTCTCGCTGTATGTGTGAATGTGTCTGTCTGATGGACAAGACACCAGGCCACAAACAATATCATCCCTCCGCCCTGAAGTTAATATTGTCCTATCACGTCGTAATTACTTTCCAACACACAACCCTCCCTTTCATTCCGATGTATTTCTGGGTGCGTCGGGTTTATTCAGGCATACATAAAACATACGGGGCACATTTAATTGCGATGGAGAGAGGAGATGAGACAAGACTAATTATCTTTATGGCTCCACAGTAATATTTTATTTAAGTTGAGCATCGTTGGGCTGGGCCCAGTAAGATCCAGCTTGGCCAGCGGGCAGCATAGCACAACGAGCACAGAGGAGAGATTTATTCCCAGTGGAGAGAGGGTCCAGTTCATCTCTGATTTCCCCCCAATAGCCAAAATGACGGAGGTAATTCCCTGCTATGATTTATCCATTCTGTTGTTATATCCCAACACAAAAGCCTTGGTGAACTGGCCACTCCTTCTGGTCTGACTGTAACTGTATAGTAGCATTTGTCTGATACTGTACATAAGACCTGGCTCTTTCTGCATACTCTCTTTATTTCCCTCTCTCTCTCTATTGTTCTCACTCTCTCTTTATCTCTCTTTCTTTGTTTCTTTGCTTCTCTATCCTTGTCTCTTTCTATTCCTCTTTCTCTCTCTCTCTCCCTCCTTCCCTCTTACTGTCTGTATAACCACTGGGCTGGTTTATGGTGACAGCACTCAGCGAATGCCAATAGACCAGAGAGGAGATGGGGGATCGGGGGGGTCAGTCAGGTGGAAGGGAGGTGCACTTTATGTTAAAAAAAGAGAGCGAGAGAGAAATGGAGTGAAGAAATAAAAGAGCAGAGGAGGGAGGGAGGGAGGTGTCATGGGAGCAGAGAGGGCTAGAGTTGCCATTGCTATTGAGCGCCTGGAAGAACACGCTCTCTGATTTCTGTGTTTTTTTTCAAAGAGCACTTGAAAGTCCTTCTGAGGTATTGAACAGGTGGGAAGAGTGTAGAAAGAGAGGGGATGAGGCTGAAAGCTGGGCTGGGCAGGGGTGAGTCGCTCCCTCTCTCCGTCCCTCAATCTCTCTCTCAAAGCATTGAGTGGAGGAGGATGACCCAGAGGCCCAAAGGCCCAGAGCCCCTCAGCCCCATCAGGCTGCTCTCCAGAGGGCTCCCCCTGGGCCGGGGCTGGATGGATTAGAACCGGGGCTGGATGGATTGAGGCTGGGCAGCAGGCTAACCTCAAAAGCTGCCTAAAAAAGCCTATGTTGAACAAATGGCTGGACAGTTATGTGCAAGTTTACACACATAGAAACAAACCTACACACAAAAATAGGCCTACACATTATATAGCTAGAAAGATGGAAGACCCATATAAACAAGAGATAAACATATGTAAATACAGATTTATTTACAGCTATACGTATAGGGTATCAACATGAAGGGCTAACTATAAGTCTCAAGGGCTAAAGCAGAGCGTCAACATTATTATTGTGTGCCCTTAATTTGAGCATCTTCCTATGCGATATACCACTCTCTATGTGGACAGTAGCCTGCAGAATTTTGCTAAATAAAATGGGCCTGGAAGGTAGTATTGGCGCAGTCAAGATTCTTAAAGATAGTGCTTTATTATAATTGATCAAAAAGCATCATCCCTTTGATCAGCCAGGCCCTCTGGGATCCACTTCAAACAGTATCAATTATAAACATAGCCTCCGAGGACCAGAGAGTCAATTCTCTATCAATAAAGAATTCACTGTAGTATCACCCTGGAGATTAGTGGAGAGATGAGCAGAGCCGGAGTGCAAAACCCACTGGATTGTCTAAATCTACTACCTCGCTCCGCACCGGCAAACTACTGATGATCAAACACAAGGCATTCCAATCCAACGCTATGCATAGAGCTACTGTACTGGAACTCACACTGCTGGTAGTACAGTGTTCTGTGGTTAGGGAATTACTCACACTTCTGCTAATACGCTGTTCTGTCATTAGGGAATTAGCTAGCTAAGCCTCCACTGACGCATTTGATGAAAACACAGCACTGAAAGTTCTGCCTTTATAGTCTTATAATAACATCTAAATGTATTGCTGTGGCACGGCTATGGTTCAATACCCCAAACAAGGATTTATCTTAGGGAGATGGCACACATAGCATAGGAGAGGGGAGACATGAGACTGTATGCATTGTGTTATGAGCTGGCTCGACTGAGTGTGTGAGCTTACCAGATGAATAATGCACTTTCAGTGTACTTTCCCTCTCGATTTCTTTCTTTCTCTCTCTCGTTCTCTGTCTCTATTCTCCAGTCTTCTCTCTGTGGGTATTCTCTGATTAAATACAACAGCAGGAGGAGGATACGAGGGTGTTGTAGACAGTTTCTTCCTACTGAAGTTTGATTATTCAGTCACTTTCATTGAGTTTCCTTTTGAAAAAGTTCCTTAATCTTGGAATGCTGAACAACAGAAGTGTAAAGTTAGGGAGGGGAAATGTATGGCAGTGTGAACGAGGAGTTAACCCTCTTCCAAATCCTACAGGACATTTGAGGGAAATGTTGATATTGTAACTATGTCATTGAAAATTATGTTTTATAGTTTATTAGTATATGTGTTTTATAGTTGTATAGTTTAATAGGACCCTATTTTCAAGACGGGTACAGTATGGCAAAAGCAGTCTTTCGGAGATATTACATGAAATACTGTGGGTGTTGACAGTTGTAAATGTTCTAAAAGAAATGCATATTCTGATATGATCACAATAGAGAATAGTGTTTTTCTTCAGGTTTGGCTTGCTCAACAACAGGGGAGAGATGTAGATAGAAGAAATAGAAAGCATGTTAAGCACACACACACACACACAACACACGTACAGCAGCCTAAACAGTATGGTTGTTAAACTGAGCCAATCTGACAACACAGCCGTGCCATATCAGTGACACGTTCAATCTTTACAGGGCCCTCTTCCCAGAAACCCTCTGTTGCGACACAATCATTACAAATTGATTGCAAAATAGCTAACAATCATGATTAAATCATTAAATTCTTGTCTACGCTTCAGAGAATGGAGAGAAAATTAACTTCCCACCAACCTCATTTTTTCCTGAACACGAAATAATGATTTTCTGCCAGTCTAATTACAAAGCCAACATCTGATCAAGCCAGCATCCAGAGGGGATTATCACATGGACCAGTATTAGACCTCATTACCAGCCTGAGTGCAGAATTATTACATCTTGTAATTGGATGGTGAGATTTATATACAGATCGGGCCGGTTTCTGTAAGATTGTAATTACAGGCTTGGTTGGTTAGCTACTTATCACTCAGCAGAAGAGAGAGAGCAGGAGGAAATAAGAGGGCATTTCATTAACCCTTCACCCTATCTGGGGAAAACACTGTTACCTTCCATGTCTGTGTTAGGAACAACATAACAGCTAAACTCGCAGATGAAACAATTTATTACCCCCTTCAGCTCCCCACTAGCCCGCCCCCCCCCCCCTGGGTCAAAGAGGGGCTTAGTTTTCTTTAACCCCTAATGAACACTTTGGGTGAATTTGTTTTAATAAACCATCCATTTTACTGTTGACTGGGTTCCATTTCCTAATTAACCTTAACCGTTAGGAATAAGTGTGTGGAATAAGCAGTCATCTGCTTAGAGAGAGCAGGTTTATGGAGTGCTACACTGCTCTCTGCTCACAGCTCTCAATGACTGAGGCTCTGGGCTGGGTGTGGGCTGGGTACACTCCCTCACTGACTGACTACACTGCAGAGCTGAAACACTGCAGCTGGGAATGGGGCTAGGTGTCTGTGTGGAATGGGTGCGGGGTGTGCATGTATGTGTATGTCTGCGTACGTGTGTTTGTGAATCTCCATCCTTCCATCCCTCTCTCCCTCTACATCCATCCAGACACACCACACTCACAGCATCCTTCTCTTGTCTCCACTCTCTCCCTGCATCCACTAAGACCAGAGATCATATCCACTCTCTCCCTCCATCCACTAAGACCAGAGATCATCTCCACTCTCTCCCTCCATCTACTAAAACCAGAGATCATCTCCACTCTCTCCCTCCATCTACTAAGACCAGAGTTCATCTCCACTCTCTCCCTCCATCTACTAAGACCAGAGATCATCTCCACTCTCTGGTCCAGGCTATTTCACCTGCCTTTATCTCATCTAAATTATTAACCACAGTTCTCCTCCTTCCGTCTTGTTCCTGAGGAGACGCTAATGAATGAGGCAGGACGCCTGTTAAACACCTCTCTTTCCATGGCACAGATCTGCCAACAGTGATTAAAGCGAAGCCATGCCAGCAGGCTACCATTCATCAGGAGAGAGAAGGAGAGAACTGCTACTGTAGCCCGCTACAGTACAGCCACCATCATCATCAACCATAATTTCTCATCATCTATCTAACCCACCCAGAGCAGAGCCGAGGCATGGTGGTGGCCTACTTTACAGGTAGGTAATATATAATAATAATAATATATGCCATTTAGCAGACGCTTTTATCCAAAGCGACTTACAGTCACATGTGTGCATACATTCTACGTATGGGTGGTCCCGGGAATCGAACCCACTACCCTGGCGTTACAAGCGCCATGCTCTACCAACTGAGCTACAGAAGGACCACTAGGTACTGTAGTTCACTCACAGCACGGAGACAAACAGCACACACACACACAATATCTGGACTGACAAATGTATCAGTGACAAATAAATTGGAAAATATCTGAGATACAACTCGGATTCAATTCCAGAATAAAGACTGTAAGGGAAAAAGGACCTGGGTTTGCTTGATTTTACTCTGAAGACATGCAATGTAACACAGGCCCACCCGATAGAAGATAACAGCTAATTTGTTGTTCTTTCTGTGCAATTCAGCAAGAATGCCTTGATTCATATGTCACCCCGCATCACTGGAGGAAGAAAAGAAAAACATCAGCACCTCTCCAGAGTTAACACCGATACAACTTTCTCTCTTTATGCATATAACCAAGCTCCCCTTACAATACAATCAATATGGGCTTACATTTTATGAGACAAGGAGTTAACTTGTTCAATTATGGCACAGACAGCTCTATTCTTTTGTAACAAGTAATCTGGCTGGTGAAATCGATACTGACAGGCTCACTGCACGCTGGCTAATTTCATATTACCTCTAGCCAATCAGAGAGCAGGCAGTAATGGAGCTGTAGTTCCACTTCATTATGGGCTGGGAGGAGGGATCAATACAGACACCAGCAAGAGGGAGGGAGGGAGAGCGAGAGTGGTTGGGCTACTCCTGCTACTGCAAGGGGGGTGGGGTAGTTAGGTTGGAGGGGGTCCGGGGGCATAACCCCCCTAAATAAATTACACTTACAATCACCACAAAACATATACCTTTCCTTTCGACCTGTCAAAGCAATCATGAGCGTAACATATCAGAGGTTCCCTTACCCCCCTCTCTAATAACGTTTGACTTCGGACTGGAAGGTCATAATCTGACTCACAAGGTTCACAACAGGAAAACAGAGGGAGAAAAAAATAAGAAAAAAGCAGCGATAACCTTCAAATAAAATCGTCTCGTCTAGCAGCCAGATCCGCTCTTTGACCTCTTTGGCTAATTATGAATTACAGTCCATATCTGCCTTTGCATAAACCATCTCCCCTCTTTTTCCCATTATTGTTATCTTGGTGTAGGATTAGCAGGAAACTAAGGGGATGATGTTGTCAAAGCTGATGTCAACTGTACAATTATTCAACTCATCCCTCATCCCTTCTTCCAAGAAAAGAAGACATTGAAGATTAAGATAAGACATTCCTAAAGAATGAGGGAAAGAAATTCAAGCCTCTTGAAAGGAATAGACGTGACTCTAGCTCACAATGGAAAATATTGATGCTTTATTCATCTAATTCAAGTTAAAATCATGATGTTTCAGCCATCAATGGCCTTCAACAGAATGACAGTCTTGACATTAGATAATTACCCAAAATATCTAGTAGAGAACAGACAAGGACTAATCACACTAGGTAAACAAACTTAATACTCATTAGACTTCCTGCTATTTCTTCTTCATAACTTCCCCGTTGTATAATTTGGTTGCCTTAATATTGAGCTCATTAATAATCTTTACCAGGTTAAGTTACATTAAGTCCCTGACACAACATAATTTAGCTTGGCATAGAGAGGCACCAGGAGAATGGACACATCATGATAACTTCCACACACACACACACACACACACACACACACACACACACACACACACACACACACACACACACACACACACACACACACACACACACACACACACACACACACACACACACACACACACACACACACATGGATTGTACTGAGTGAGAACCCCATTAAATGCCTTTAATGGGAGTAGTTCCAAATGTGGTTTATGGTTCTCCATTAATTTCCCTGCTAGCTTCTATTCCATATGGACTGACTCCCAGTTATCAGCTAAACTAGACAGACTGTATGGGCTCAATAGAGCAGTACAGGCCTCATCAGTCACTGGGTATTACTGTATTATCACAGCTATACAAGGCAGTGGTGGTAGTGCATTAGCAGTGGAACAAAGGTAGACACAGTTAAGCTACATCGGATTTAATGTGATATAAAAGGCTAATGTGATTTTACATAAAACTGCTGTATAGACATATTTACGTGTCACCTGGACCTTGTATATTTAGATCCTACTGAATGTGGACTAGTTTTTGTTTGGCCAGGGTTGCTAGGTTACTTTCTAAATGTAATCTGTTACAGTTGCTAGTTACTTGTCCAAAATGGTAATCATGACTCAGTAACATTATTTAATTACCTTCAGTTACTTTTGGATTCCTTTTCCTTTAAAAGAAGACAAAAAGGATCCATCAAACGCATGTGGTGTGTCATCACAGTGGTCTGTGACTTGCGGTTAGACTCTCACAAGTGGAACAGGTGGAAAAGGTGGACCTTAAACTTGCACCTTTTTTCAATGCTGAATTGGAAAAACAGAAAGGTGTCAATGTATATTTTTTTTACAAACATTATTTTGAATTTTAAAAGTAATCCATGTATCTGTAATGTGATTACAATATTTTAGCAGGTATCGTAACTGATTAAAGTTACAGATTTTTGTAATCAAATTACATTTAACTGATTACATGTAATCGGTTACTCCCCAACCCTGTCCCCTGCCCCCATTAGGATGCACTATATTGACAGTGATTGGGTGTTACTCAGCTTTGTGAAGGTGGTTGTTTGGTGTGAGCAGAAACTGTGGCTCCTCCTCTGTAGTCATACAATGGCCACCAGTGCCCACACATAGAAAAGTGACTGTGGGTGATCAAATAAATCACCCTGTAAAAGGGTGTGTGTACGTGTGTGTGTGTTTAAGTGTGTGTATGTGTGCGCGCGCGTGTGTGTACTTGTAGTGTATGCACATGTGTGAGCACATTGCCTGCCTGCCTATGTGTGTGTGAGATCAGGAGAGTCAGACAGAGACAGAGAGATGAGAGATTCCAGCTCACTCTTGCCCATTTTCACCTCCCATTATCTAATTAGCTTCTCATTTCCCCTCCATCAGTGCACTGACCTGGATTAGTGCTGCGTGTGGGCTGGCCAGGCAGGACAAGAGGGGCAGGGTCGGGCCCAGAGAGAGAGGGGCCAAACTGGGGAGGAAGAGAGGTAGGGAGGGAGGGGGAACCATAAATCAGCTAGAGCAGCAGGAGTGGAGAAAGAGGGGGATTTATAAAGATGTCACGCTCTGCTCGGGCCAGCCCACTTGTGGACAAAGTGATGTATTCACAAGTGCAATGCCAAGACACACATTCGCACGCACGTGCGCGCACACACTCACACACACACACACACACACACACACACACACACACACACACACACACACACACACACACACACACACACACACACACACACACACACACACACACACACACACACACACAGGCTTCACTACCTCATTATGCCAGAGCCCAGTGGTCATTCATCTCCCAGGGCTGCCAGGCTGCATCCAGGGGGCTCTACTCGCCAGACCAGAGAATTTATTCAGGCCTGGAGGTACCCATTTCATTAGCCATTCAATCTGTTCTCTCTCTCTCTCTCTCTCTCTCTCTCTCTCTCTCTCTCTCTCTCTCTCTCTCTCTCTCTCTCTCTCTCTCTCTTTACAGGAATGGATCACACACTCTTGCAAACACACATGCACAGGCTCTTGTATTTGCCCACACACACACTCACACACAGTCACACACACTCATGCAAACACACACACAGTAGCCTTACAAGCCACATACCACCCTACCCTGACTTGTGTGTTTTCTCCATTACTCTGTGCTGTGGTGAAATGGACAGTCTCTCTATTGTGATCAGGGCTGAGGGCATGAAGAGACAGAGGATCTCCCAGAGGTAAACCTGACCAGGGGCCACCACCAGCCCCTCCAGTCCAGTAATGGTGTTATTAATGGGGCCAATTGCTCCTGGTCCTTCATCTTAGGGGGCCGCCACCCCAAGATGATTTATTCATGGTAAAGCTAACTCCCATTCCACACACACATAAAACAAATATGTTAGGACTGTTCCCACCGGTCTGTTACTGTGATCACAGACAGACACATGCAAGCACACACATTCGCAGACACACACATCAGTATGAAGAGGGAATGTTTCTGTCCAATGTGTACTGATATCACAGGCAGCGGGTTACCATATCATCACAGCGATATGAAACCACTCTGAATCTCCATTCACGTCCCTCTCCCTACAGAATAATCCACGGAATATTTTCATCAGCTGTGCTTTATCCCAGTAGACTCCTCCGCTTTAAACACTTAACAACTAAATAAATAATGCTCCACTTTCTCTCTCTGTGTAACAGACACACACAGGCAGCACCAGCCACTAGTCTTGGGTCCCACAGCAGCAGGAGTCCTTAAAGCCAATAATGTGCTTCCTTCCGCTTGGGCCGCGCAGCAGCGCCTAGGCCACTCACAGGCAGATTATGGGCCTTTAACTACCACCCAGGCCTGTAATGTGACTCTAAGGCTCAGGGGTTGTCAGCTAGGTTGGAGGGAGAATGACTCCAAAGAGAGAGGGAGGGAGGGAGGGATAGATAGACAGAGAGGGATAGAGAGACGGAAAGGAGGACAGGACACATCATAGCCCTACAGTCCCACCCCTCCACTCCTCCACCTGTTAGACTGTTCATCCCCTCCTCCTCCAGTAGGGCTGACCCCCCACCTCTCTCTGTCACACTAGGCCTCTAAAATCACCTCATCTTCTCTCTGTCTTTGTCTCTCTCTCCCCATTCCTCTGTTCCCCTCGCCCCCCATCAGCAGGGTTTCTAAACCTCTCTCTTCCTCTTCCTCATCCACTTCTTGATACTCCTAGAGAGAGCTCCGACAAACAACTATCTCTCTACTGATTGAATGGTAGATAAAGTATCTGAAGTGTGTGTGTGGGAAGCTCTCCCAGGTGTCGCCTTATTTCAGGAACTTACAGTGATAACCCATTAAGATGGTAGTTTTTACAGGTGTCGCCTTGTGTCAGGAACTTACAGTGATAACCCATTAAGATGGTAGTTTTTACAGGTGTCGCCTTGTGCCAGGAACATACAGTGATAACCCATTAAGATGTTTGTTTTACAGGTGATGTTTGTTTTACAGGTGTCGCCTTGTGTCAGGAACTTACAGTGATAACCCATTAAGATGTTTGGTGTTTGTGTCAGGAACTTACAGTGATAACCCATTAAGATGGTAGTTTTTACAGCCTTGTGTCAGGAACTTACAGTGATAACCCATTAAGATGGTTGTTTTTACAGGTGTCGCCTTGTGTCAGGAACTTACAGTGATAACCCATTAAGATGGTTGTTTTACAGGTGTTGCCTTGTGTCAGGAACTTACAGTGATAACCCATTAAGATGGTTGTTTTTACAGGTGTCGCCTTGTGTCAGGAACTTACAGTGATAACCCATTAAGATGGTTGTTTTTACAGGTGTCGCCTTGTATCGGGAATTTACAGTGATAACCCATTAAGATGGTTTGTTTTTACAGGTGTCGCCTTGTGTCAGGAACTTACAGTGATAACCCATTAAGATGGTAGTTTTTACAGGTGTTGCCTTGTGTCAGGAACTTACAGTGATAACCCATTAAGATGGTAGTTTTTACAGGTGTTGCCTTGTGTCAGGAACTTACAGTGATAACCCATTAAGAAGGTTTTTTTACAGGTGTTGCCTTGTGTCTGGAATTTACAGTGATAACCCGTTAAGATGGTAGTTTTTACAGGTGTTGCCTTGTGTCAGAAACAGTTTTTACAGGTGTTGCCTTGTGTCAGGAACTTACAGTGATAACCCATTAAGATGGTAGTTTTTACAGGTGTCACCTTGTGTCAGGAACTTACAGTGATAACCCATTAAGATGGTTGTTTTTACAGGTGTTGCCTTGTGTCAGGAACTTACAGTGATAACCCATTAAGATGGTAGTTTTACAGGTGTTTTGTCACAGTGATGATTGCCTTGTGTCAGGAACTTACAGTGATAACCCATTAAGATGGTTTTTTTACAGGTGTTCCTTGTGTCAGGAACTTACAGTGATAACCCATTAAGATGGTAGTTTTTACAGGTGTTGCCTTGTGTCAGGAACTTACAGTGATAACCCATTAAGATGGTAGTTTTTACAGGTGTCGCCTTGTGTCAGGAACTTACAGTGATAACCCATTAAGATGGTTGTTTTTACAGGTGTCGCCTTGTGTCAGGTGTTGCAGGTGTTGCCTTGTGTCTGGAATTTACATTGATAACCCATTAAGATGGTAGTTTTACAGGTGTCGCCTTGTGTCAGGAACATACAGTGATAACCCATTAAGATGTTTTTTTACAGGTGTTGCCTTGTGTCAGGAACTTACAGTGATAACACATTAAGATGGTTGTTTTTACAGGTGTCACCTTGTGTCAGGAACTTACAGTGATAACCCATTAAGATGGTAGTTTTTACAGGTGTTACAGCCTTAAGATGGTCAGGAACTTACAGTGATAACCCATTAAGATGGTTGTTTTTACAGGTGTTGCCTTGTGTCTGGAACTTACAGTGATAACCCATTAAGATGTTTTTTTACAGGTGTCAGCCTTGTGTCAGGAACTTACAGTGATAACCCATTAAGATGTTTTTTACAGGTGTCGCCTTGTGTCAGGAACTTACAGTGATAACCCATTAAGATGGTTTTTTTACAGGTGTTGCCTTGTGTCAGGAACTTACAGTGATAACCCATTAAGATGGTAGTTTTTACAGGTGTCGCCTTGTGTCAGGAACTTACAGTGATAACCCATTAAGATGGTTGTTTTTACAGGTGTCGCCTTGTGTCAGGATAACACATTTACAGGTGTTGATAACCCATTAAGATGGTAGTTTTACAGGTGTCGCCTTGTGTCAGGAACTTACAGTGATAACCCATTAAGATGGTTTTTTACAGGTGTTGCCTTGTGTCAGGAACTTACAGTGATAACCCATTAAGATGGTTGTTTTTACAGGTGTCACCTTGTGTCAGGAACTTACAGTGATAACCCATTAAGATGGTAGTTTTTACAGGTGTTGCCTTGTGTCAGGAACTTACAGTGATAACCCATTAAGATGGTTGTTTTTACAGGTGTTGCCTTGTGTCTGGAACTTACAGTTTGTTTACAGCCTTAAGATGTTTTTTTACAGGTGTTGCCTTGGTCAGGAACTTACAGTGATAACCCATTAAGATGGTTGTTTTTACAGGTGTTGCCTTGTGTCAGGAACTTACAGTGATAACCCATTAAGATGGTAGTTTTACAGGTGTCGCCTTGTATCAGGAACTTACAGTGATAACCCATTAAGATGTTTTTTTACAGGTGTTTGATAACACATTAAGATGGTTGTTTTTAGGTGTTGCCTTGTGTCAGGAACTTACAGTGATAACCCATTAAGATGGTAGTTTTTACAGGTGTTGCCTTGTGTCAGGAACTTACAGTGATAACCCATTAAGATGGTAGTTTTTACAGGTGTCACCTTGTGTCAGGAACTTACAGTGATAACCCATTAAGATGGTGTCACCTTTTTTACAGTGATAACCCATTAAGATGGTACAGGTGTCACCTTGTGTCAGGAACTTTCAGTGATAACCCATTAAGATGGTTGTTTTTACAGGTGTCGCCTTGTATCGGGAATTTACAGTGATAACACATTAAGATGGTTGTTTTTACAGGTGTGTTTTTTTACAGCCTTGTGTCAGGAACTTACAGTGATAACCCATTAAGATGGTAGTTTTTACAGGTGTCACCTTGTGTCAGGAACTTACAGTGATAACCCATTAAGATGGTAGTTTTTACAGGTGTTGCCTTGTGTCAGGAACTTACAGTGATAACCCATTAAGATGGTAGTTTTTACAGGTGTCACCTTGTGTCAGGAACTTACAGTGATAACCCATTAAGATGGTAGTTTTTACAGGTGTCGCCTTGTGTCATTAAGATGTTTTTTTACAGGTGTTGCCTTGTGTCAACTTACAGTGATAACCCATTAAGATGGTTGTTTTTACAGGTGTCACCTTGTGTCAGGAACTTACAGTGATAACCCATTAAGATGGTTGTTTTTACAGGTGTCGCCTTGTGTCAGGAACTTACAGTGATAACCCATTAAGATGGTTTTTACAGGTGTCGCCTTGTGTCAGGAACTTACAGTGATAACCCATTAAGATGGTTTTTTTACAGGTGTTGCCTTGTGTCAGGAACTTACAGTGATAACATTAAGATGGTAACTGTACAGGAACTTACAGTGATAACCATTAAGATGGTAGTTTTTACAGGTGTTGCCTTGTGTCAGGAACTTACAGTGATAACCCATTAAGATGGTAGTTTTTACAGGTGTTGCCTTGTGTCAGGAACTTACAGTGATAACCCATTAAGATGGTTGTTTTTACAGGTGTTGCCTTGTGTCAGGAACTTACAGTGATAACCCATTAAGATGGTTTTTTTACAGGTGTCTTGTGTCAGGAACTTACAGTGATAACCCATTAAGATGGTTTTTTACAGGTGTTGCCTTGTGTCAGGAACTTACAGTGATAACCCATTAAGATGGTAGTTTTACAGGTGTCGCCTTGTGTCAGGAACTTACAGTGATAACCCATTAAGATGGTTGTTTTTACAGGTGTCGCCTTGTATCAATTTACAGTGATAACCATTAAGATGGTTGTTTTACAGGTGTTGCCTTGTGTCTGGAAGATGGTAACCCATTAAGATGGTTTTTACAGGTGTCGCCTTGTGTCAGGAACTTACAGTGATAACCCATTAAGATGGTTGTTTTTACAGGTTAAGATGTGATAACCATTAAGATTTTTTTTACAGGTGTCGCCTTGTGTCAGGAACTTACAGTGATAACCCATTAAGATGGTAGTTTTTACAGGTGTTGCCTTGTGTCAGGAACTTACAGTGATAACCCATTAAGATGGTTGTTTTTACAGGTGTTGCCTTGTGTCTGGAATGGGTTAACCCATTAAGATTTTTTTTACAGGTGTTGCCTTGTGTCAGGAACTTACAGTGATAAACCCAGTGATAACCCATTAAGATGGTAGTTTTTACAGGTGTTGCCTTGTGTCAGGAACTTACAGTGATAACCCATTAAGATGGTTGTTTTTACAGTGATAACCCAGGTGTTTTTACAGGTGCCTTGTATCGGGAATTTACAGTGATAACCCATTAAGATGGTTGTTTTTACAGGTGTTGCCTTGTGTCTGGAATTTACAGTGATAACCCATTAAGATGGTAGTTTTACAGGTGTCGCCTTGTGTCAGGAACTTACAGTGATAACCCATTAAGATGTTTTTTTACAGGTGTTGCCTTGTGTCAGGAACTTACAGTGATAACACATTAAGATGGTTGTTTTTACAGGTGTCACCTTGTGTCAGGAACTTACAGTGATAACCCATTAAGATGGTAGTTTTTACAGGTGTCGCCTTGTGTCAGGAACTTACAGTGATAACCCATTAAGATGGTTGTTTTTACAGGTGTTGCCTTGTGTCTGGAACTTACAGTGATAACCTTGTGTCAGGAACTTACAGATGATGGTTGTTTTTACAGGTGTCCCTTGTGTCAGGAACTTACAGTGATAACCCATTAAGATGGTAGTTTTTACAGGTGTCGCCTTGTGTCAGGAACTTACAGTGATAACCCATTAAGATGTTTTTTTACAGGTGTTGCCTTGTGTCAGGAACTTACAGTGATAACACATTAAGATGGTTGTTTTTACAGGTGTCTTGTGTCAGGAACTTACAGTGATAACCCATTAAGATGGTAGTTTTTACAGGTGTTGCCTTGTGTCAGGAACTTACAGTGATAACCCATTAAGATGGTAGTTTTTACAGGTGTTGCCTTGTGTCAGGAACTTACAGTGATAAACCATTAAGATGGTAGTTTTTACAGGTGTCGCCTTGTGTCAGGAACTTACAGTGATAACCCATTAAGATGGTTGTTTTTACAGGTGTCGCCTTGTGTCAGTGTCTGGAACTTACAGTGATAACCCATTAAGATGTTTTTTACAGGTGTTGCCTTGTGTCAGGAACTTACAGTGATAACACATTAAGATGGTTGTTTTTACAGGTGTCACCTTGTGTCAGGAACTTTGATAACCCATTAAGATGGTTGTTTTTACAGGTGTTGCCTTGTGTCAGGAACTTACAGTGATAACCCATTAAGATGGTAGTTTTTTACAGGTGTCGCCTTGTGTCAGGAACTTACAGTGATAACCCATTAAGATGGTAGTTTTACAGGTGTTGCCTTGTGTCAGGAACTTACAGTGATAATCCATTAAGATGGTTGTTTTTACAGGTGTTGCCTTGTGTCTGGAACTTACAGGGATAACCCATTAAGATGTTTTTTTACAGGTGTTGCCTTGTGTCAGGAACTTACAGCCTTGTGTCAGGAACTTACAGTGATAACCCATTAAGATGGTAGTTTTTACAGGTGTTGCCTTGTGTCAGGAACTTACAGTGATAACCCATTAAGATGGTTGTTTTTACAGGTGTCGCCTTGTGTCAGGAACTTACAGTGATAACCCATTAAGATGGTAGTTTTTACAGGTGTTGCCTTGTGTCAGGAACTTACAGTGATAACCCATTAAGATGGTAGTTTTTACAGGTGTTGCCTTGTGTCAGGAACTTACAGTGATAACCCATTAAGATGGTAGTTTTTACAGGTGTCGCCTTGTGTCAGGAACTTACAGTGATAACCCATTAAGATGGTAGTTTTTACAGGTGTTGCCTTGTGTCAGGAACTTACAGTGATAACCCATTAAGATGGTTGTTTTTACAGGTGTTGCCTTGTGTCAGGAACTTACAGTGATAACCCATTAAGATGGTAGTTTTTACAGGTGTCGCCTTGTGTCAGGAACTTACAGTGATAACCCATTAAGATGGTTGTTTTTACAGGTGTCACCTTGTGTCAGGAACTTACAGTGATAACCCATTAAGATGGTTGTTTTTACAGGTGTCGCCTTGTATCGGGAATTTACAGTGATAACACATTAAGACGGTTGTTTTTACAGGTGTTGCCTTGTGTCTGGAATTTACATTGATAACCCATTAAGATGGTAGTTTTACAGGTGTCGCCTTGTGTCAGGAACTTACAGTGATAACCCATTAAGATGTTTTTTTACAGGTGTTGCCTTGTGTCAGGAACTTACAGTGATAACACATTAAGATGGTTGTTTTTACAGGTGTCACCTTGTGTCAGGAACTTACAGTGATAACCCATTAAGATGGTTGTTTTTACAGGTGTCGCCTTGTATCGGGAATTTACAGTGATAACACATTAAGATGGTTGTTTTTACAGGTGTTGCCTTGTGTCTGGAACTTTACAGTGATAACCCATTAAGATGGTAGTTTTTACAGGTGTCAGGTGTCCTTGTGTCAGGAACTTACAGTGATAACCCATTAAGATGTTTTTTATGTTGCCTTGTGTCAACTTACATGATAACACATTAAGATGGTTGTTTTTACAGGTGTCGCCTTGTGTCAGGAACTTACAGTGATAACCCAGGTAGTTTTTACAGGTGTTGCCTTGTGTCAAACTTACAGTGATAACCCATTAAGAATTTACAGGTTAACCCATTAAGTTTTTTTTACAGGTGTTGCCTTGTGTCAGGAACTTACAGTGATAACCCATTAAGATGGTAGTTTTTACAGGTGTCACCTTGTGTCAGGAACTTACAGTGATAACCCATTAAGATGGTAGTTTTTACAGGCGTCACCTTGTGTCAGGAACTTTCAGTGATAACACATTAAGATGGTTGTTTTTACAGGTGTCACCTTGTGTCAGGAACTTACAGTGATAACCCATTAAGATGTTTTTTTACAGTTGTCGCCTTGTGTCAGGAACTTACAGTGATAACACATTAAGATGGTTGTTTTTACAGGTGTCACCTTGTGTCAGGAACTTACAGTGATAACCCATTAAGATGGTAGTTTTTACAGGTGTTGCCTTGTGTCAGGAACTTACAGTGATAACCCATTAAGATGGTAGTTTTTACAGGTGTCGCCTTGTGTCAGGAACTTAGAGTGATAACCCATTAAGATGGTAGTTTTTACAGGTGTCACCTTGTGCCAGGAACTTACAGTGATAACCCATTAAGATGGTTGTTTTTACAGGTGTTGCCTTGTGTCAGGAACTTACAGTGATAACACATTAAGATGGTTGTTTTTACAGGTGTTGCCTTGTGTCAGGAACTTACAGTGATAACCCATTAAGATGGTTTTTACAGGTGTCGCCTTGTGTCAGGAACTTACAGTGATAACCCATTAAGATGGTCAGGTGTCGCCTTGTGTCAAACTTACAGTGATAACCCATTAAGATGGTTTTTTTACAGGTGTTGCCTTGTGTCAGGAACTTACAGTGATAACCCATTAAGATGGTAGTTTTTACAGGTGTCGCCTTGTGTCAGGAACTTACAGTGATAACCCATTAAGATGGTTGTTTTTACAGGTGTCGCCTTGTATCAGAATTTACAGTGATAACACATTAAGACGGTTGTTTTTACAGGTGTTGCCTTGTGTCTGGAATTTACATTGATAACCCATTAAGATGGTAGTTTTACAGGTGTCGCCTTGTGTCAGGAACTTACAGTGATAACCCATTAAGATGTTTTTTTACAGGTGTTGCCTTGTGTCAGGAACTTACAGTGATAACACATTAAGATGGTTGTTTTTACAGGTGTCGCCTTGTGTCAGGAACTTACAGTGATAACCCATTAAGATGGTAGTTTTTACAGGTGTTGCCTTGTGTCAGGAACTTACAGTGATAATCCATTAAGATGGTTGTTTTTACAGGTGTTGCCTTGTGTCTGGAATTTACAGGGATAACCCATTAAGATGTTTTTTTACAGGTGTCGCCTTGTGTCAGGAACTTACAGTGATAACCCATTAAGATGTTTTTTTACAGGTGTCACCTTGTGTCAGGAACTTACAGTGATAACCCATTAAGATGGTAGTTTTTACAGGCGTCGCCTTGTGTCAGGAACTTACAGTGATAACCCATTAAGATGGTAGTTTTTACAGGTGTTGCCTTGTGTCAGGAACTTACAGTGATAACCCATTAAGATGGTAGTTTTTACAGGTGTTTGTGTCAGGAACTTACAGTTAAGATCAGGAGGAACTTACAGTGATAACACATTAAGATGGTTGTTTTTACAGGTGTTGCCTTGTGTCAGGAACTTACAGTGATAACCCATTAAGATGTTTTTTACAGGTGTTGCCTTGTGTCAGGAACTTACAGTGATAACCCATTAAGATGGTGGTTTTTACAGGTGTTGCCTTGTGTCAGGAACTTAGAGTGATAATCCATTAAGATGGTAGTTTTTACAGATGTCGCCTTGTGTCAGGAACTTACAGTGATAACCCATTAAGATGGTTGTTTTTACAGGTGTCGCCTTGTATCGGGAATTTACAGTGATAACACATTAAGACGGTTGTTTTTACAGGTGTTGCCTTGTGTCTGGAACTTACAGTGATAACCCATTAAGATGGTTTTTTTACAGGTGATGGTTGTTTTTACAGGTGTCCTTGTGTCAGGAACTTACAGTGATAACCCATTAAGATGGTAGTTTTTACAGGTGTCGCCTTGTGTCAGGAACTTACCTTGTGTCAGGAACTTACAGTGATAACCCATTAAGATGGTAGTTTTACAGGTGTTGCCTTGTGTCTGGAGGGTTAACCCATTAAGATGTTTTTTTAACTTACACAGTGATAACCCATTAAGATGGTTTTTTTACAGGTGTTGCCTTGTGTCAGGAACTTACAGTGATAACCCATTAAGATGGTTGTTTTTACAGGTGTCGCCTTGTGTCAGGAACTTACAGTGATAACCCATTAAGATGTTGTTTTTACAGGTGTTGCCTTGTGTCTGGAACTTACAGTGATAACCCATTAAGATGGTTTTTGATAACAGATGGTTGTTTTTACAGGTGTCCTTGTGTCAGGAACTTACAGTGATAACCCATTAAGATGGTAGTTTTTACAGGTGTTGCCTTGTGTCAGGAACTTACAGTGATAACCCATTAAGATGGTAGTTTTTACAGGTGTCGCCTTGTGTCAGGAACTTACAGTGATAACCCATTAAGATGGTAGTTTTTACAGGTGTCGCCTTGTGTCAGGAACTTACAGTGATAACCCATTAAGATGGTTGTTTTTACAGGTGTTGCCTTGTGTCTGGAATTTACCCCATTAAGATGTCAGGTGTTGCCTTGTGTCAGGAACTTACAGTGATAACCCATTAAGATGGTAGTTTTTACAGGTGTTGCCTTGTGTCAGGAACTTACAGTGATAACCCATTAAGATGGTAGTTTTTACAGGTGTCGCCTTGTGTCAGGAACTTACAGTGATAACCCATTAAGATGGTAGTTTTACAGGTGTCGCCTTGTGTCAGGAACTTACAGTGATAACCCATTAAGATGTTTTTTTACAGGTGTTGCCTTGTGTCAGGAACTTACAGTGATAACACATTAAGATGGTTGTTTTTACAGGTGTCACCTTGTGTCAGGAACTTACAGTGATAACCCATTAAGATGGTAGTTTTTACAGGTGTTGCCTTGTGTCAGGAACTTACAGTTAACCCATTAAGATGGTAGTTTTTACAGGTGTCAGTGAGGAACTTACAGTGATAACCCATTAAGATGGTAGTTTTTACAGGTGTCGCCTTGTGTCAGGAACTTACAGTGATAACCCATTAAGATGTTAGTTTTTACAGGTGTTGCCTTGTGTCAGGAACTTACAGTGATAACCCATTAAGATGGTAGTTTTTACAGGTGTCGCCTTGTGTCAGGAACTTACAGTGATAACCCATTAAGATGGTTGTTTTTACAGGTGTCGCCTTGTATCGGGAATTTACAGTGATAACACATTAAGACGGTTGTTTTTACAGGTGTTGCCTTGTGTCTGGAATTTACATTGATAACCCATTAAGATGGTAGTTTTACAGGTGTCGCCTTGTGTCAGGAACTTACAGTGATAACCCATTAAGATGTTTTTTACAGGTGTTGCCTTGTGTCAGGAACTTACAGTGATAACACATTAAGATGGTTGTTTTTACAGGTGTCGCCTTGTGTCAGGAAATTACAGTGATAACCCATTAAGATGGTAGTTTTTACAGGTGTTGCCTTGTGTCAGGAACTTACAGTGATAATCCATTAAGATGGTTGTTTTTACAGGTGTTGCCTTGTGTCTGGAATTTACAGGGTTAACCCATTAAGATGTTTTTTTACAGGTGTTGCCTTGTGTCAGGAACTTACAGTGATAACCCATTAAGATGGTGGTTTTTACAGGTGTTGCCTTGTGTCAGGAACTTACAGTGTTAACCCATTAAGATGGTAGTTTTACAGGTGTCGCCTTGTGTCAGGAACTTACAGTGATAACCCATTAAGATGTTTTTTTACAGGTGTTGCCTTGTGTCAGGAACTTACAGTGATAACACATTAAGATGGTTGTTTTTACAGGTGTCGCCTTGTGTCAGGAAATTACAGTGATAACCCATTAAGATGGTAGTTTTTACAGGTGTTGCCTTGTGTCAGGAACTTACAGTGATAATCCATTAAGATGGTTGTTTTTACAGGTGTTGCCTTGTGTCTGGAATTTACAGGGTTAACCCATTAAGATGTTTTTTTACAGGTGTTGCCTTGTGTCAGGAACTTACAGTGATAACCCATTAAGATGGTGGTTTTTACAGGTGTTGCCTTGTGTCAGGAACTTACAGTGATAACCCATTAAGATGGTTGTTTTTACAGGTGTTGCCTTGTGTCAGGGAACTTACAGTGATAACCCATTAAGATGGTTGTTTTTACAGGTGTTGCCTTGTGTTTTTACAGGTGTTGCCTTGTGTCTGGAATTTACAGGGATAACCCATTAAGATGTTTTTTTACAGTTGTCGCCTTGTGTCAGGAACTTACAGTGATAACACATTAAGATGGTTGTTTTTACAGGTGTCACCTTGTGTCAGGAACTTACAGTGATAACCCATTAAGATGGTAGTTTTTACAGGTGTTGCCTTGTGTCAGGAACTTACAGTGATAACCCATTAAGATGGTAGTTTTTACAGGTGTCGCCTTGTGTCAGGAACTTACAGTGATAACCCATTAAGATGGTAGTTTTTACAGGTGTTGCCTTGTGTCAGGAACTTACAGTGATAATCCATTAAGATGGTTGTTTTTACAGGTGTTGCCTTGTGTCTGGAATTTACAGGGTTAACCCATTAAGATGTTTTTTTACAGGTGTTGCCTTGTGTCAGGAACTTACAGTGATAACCCATTAAGATGGTGGTTTTTACAGGTGTTGCCTTGTGTCAGGAACTTACAGTGATAACCCATTAAGATGGTAGTTTTTACAGGTGTCGCCTTGTGTCAGGAACTTACAGTGATAACCCATTAAGATGGTTGTTTTTACAGGTGTCGCCTTGTATCGGGAATTTACAGTGATAACCCATTAAGATGGTAGTTTTTACAGGTGTTGCCTTGTGTCAGGAACTTACAGTGATAATCCATTAAGATGGTAGTTTTTACAGGTGTCGCCTTGTGTCAGGAACTTACAGTGATAACCCATTAAGATGGTTGTTTTTACAGGTGTCGCCTTGTATCAATTTACAGTGATAACACATTAAGACGGTTGTTTTTACAGGTGTTGCCTTGTGTCTGGAACTTTACATTGATAACCCATTAAGATGGTAGTTTTAACCCAGGAACTTAAGATAACCCATTAAGATGTTTTTTTACAGGTGTTGCCTTGTGTCAGGAACTTACAGTGATAACCCATTAAGATGGTTGTTTTTACAGGTGTCGCCTTGTGTCAGGAACTTACAGTGATAACCCATTAAGATGGTAGTTTTTACAGGTGTTGCCTTGTGTCAGGAACTTACAGTGATAATCCATTAAGATGGTTGTTTTTACAGGTGTTGCCTTGTGTCTGGAATTTACAGGGATAACCCATTAAGATGTTTTTTACGGGTGTCGCCTTGTGTCAGGAACTTACAGTGATAACCCATTAAGATGGTTGTTTTTACAGGTGTCGCCTTGTGTCTTACAGTGATAACCCATTAAGATGGTAACAGGTGTTAACAGTGATAACCCATTAAGATGTTTTTTTTACAGGTGTTGCCTTGTGTCAGGAACTTACAGTGATAACCCATTAAGATGGTAGTTTTTACAGGTGTTGCCTTGTGTCAGGAACTTACAGTGATAACCCATTAAGATGGTAGTTTTTACAGGTGTCAGTGATAAGTGATAACCCATTAAGATGGTAGTTTTTACAGGCGTCGTCTTGTGTCAGGAACTTACAGTGATAACACATTAAGATGGTTGTTTTTACAGGTGTCGCCTTGTATCGGGAATTTACAGTGATAACACATTAAGACGGTTGTTTTTACAGGTGTTGCCTTGTGTCTGGAACTTACAGTGATAACCCATTAAGATGGTGGTTTTTACAGGTGTTGCCTTGTGTCAGGAACTTACAGTGATAACCCATTAAGATGGTAGTTTTTACAGGTGTCGCCTTGTGTCAGGAACTTACAGTGATAACCCATTAAGATGGTTGTTTTTACAGGTGTCGCCTTGTATCGGGAATTTACAGTGATAACCCATTAAGATGGTGTTGCCTTTTTACAGGGATGATGTTTTTTTACAGCCTTGTGTCAGGAACTTACAGTGATAACACCTTGTGTCATTAAGATGATGTAGTTTTTACAGGTGTTGCCTTGTGTCAGGAACTTACAGTGATAACCCATTAAGATGGTAGTTTTTACAGGTGTCGCCTTGTGTCAGGAACTTACAGTGATAACCCATTAAGATGGTAGTTTTACAGGTGTCGCCTTGTGTCAGGAACTTACAGTGATAATCCATTAAGATGGTTGTTTTTACAGGTGTTGCCTTAACCCATTAAGTGTCCTTGTGGAACTTACAGTGATAACCCATTAAGATGGTGGTTTTTACAGGTGTTGCCTTGTGTCAGGAACTTACAGTGATAACCCATTAAGATGGTAGTTTTTACAGGTGTTTGTGTCAGGAACTTGATGGTCAGGTGTTGCCTTGTGTCAAACTTACAGTGATAACCCATTAAGATGGTAGTTTTTACAGGTGTCGCCTTGTGTCAGGAACTTACAGTGATAACCCATTAAGATGATGGTAGTTTTTACAGGTGTTGCCTTGTGTCAGGAACTTACAGTGATAACCCATTAAGATGGTAGTTTTTACAGGTGTCGCCTTGTGTCAGGAACTTACAGTGATAACCCATTAAGATGGTTGTTTTTACAGGTGTCGCCTTGTATCGGGAATTTACAGTGATAACACATTAAGACGGTTGTTTTTACAGGTGTTGCCTTGTGTCTGGAATTTACATTGATAACCCATTAAGATGGTAGTTTTACAGGTGTCGCCTTGTGTCAGGAACTTACAGTGATAACCCATTAAGATGTTTTTTTACAGGTGTTGCCTTGTGTCAGGAACTTACAGTGATAACACATTAAGATGGTTGTTTTTACAGGTGTCGCCTTGTGTCAGGAACTTACAGTGATAACCCATTAAGATGGTAGTTTTTACAGGTGTTGCCTTGTGTCAGGAACTTACAGTGATAATCCATTAAGATGGTTGTTTTTACAGGTGTTGCCTTGTGTCTGGAACTTACAGGGATAACCCATTAAGATGTTTTTTACAGGTGTCGCCTTGTGTCAGGAACTTACAGTGATAACACATTAAGATGGTTGTTTTTACAGGTGTTGCCTTGTGTCAGGAACTTACAGTGATAACCCATTAAGATGGTAGTTTTACAGGTGTCGCCTTGTGTCAGGAACTTACAGTGATAACCCATTAAGATGTTTTTTACAGGTGTTGCCTTGTGTCAGGAACTTACAGTGATAACACATTAAGATGGTTGTTTTTACAGGTGTTGCCTTGTGTCAGGAACTTACAGTGATAACCCATTAAGAGGGTAGTTTTTACAGGTGTCACCTTGTGTCAGGAACTTACAGTGATAACCCATTAAGATGGTAGTTTTTACAGGTGTTGCCTTGTGTCAGGAACTTACAGTGATAACACAGATGGTTAAGGTGTCCCATTAAGATGGTTGTTTTTACAGGTGTTGCCTTGTGTCTGGAACTTACAGTGATAACCCATTAAGATGGTGGTTTTTACAGGTGTTGCCTTGTGTCAGGAACTTACAGTGATAACCCATTAAGATGGTAGTTTTTACAGGTGTCGCCTTGTGTCAGGAACTTACAGTGATAACCCATTAAGATGGTTGTTTTTACAGGTGTCGCCTTGTATCGGGAATTTACAGTGATAACCATTAAGACGGTTGTTTTTACAGGTGTTGCCTTGTGTCTGGAATTTACAGGGATAACCCATTAAGATGTTTTTTTACAGTTGTTGCCTTGTGTCAGGAACTTACAGTGATAACACATTAAGATGGTTGTTTTTACAGGTGTCACCTTGTGTCAGGAACTTACAGTGATAACCCATTAAGATGGTAGTTTTTACAGGTGTTGCCTTGTGTCAGGAACTTACAGTGATAACCCATTAAGATGGTAGTTTTTACAGGTGTCGCCTTGTGTCAGGAACTTACAGTGATAACCCATTAAGATGGTAGTTTTACAGGTGTCGCCTTGTGTCAGGAACTTACAGTGATAATCCATTAAGATGGTTGTTTTACAGGTGTTGCCTGTGTCTGGAATTTACAGGGTTAACCCATTAAGATGTTTTTTTACAGGTGTTGCCTTGTGTCAGGAACTTACAGTGATAACCCATTAAGATGGTGGTTTTTACAGGTGTTGCCTTGTGTCAGGAACTTACAGTGATAACCCATTAAGATGGTTGTTTTTACAGGTGTTGCCTTGTGTCAGGAACTTACAGTGATAACCCATTAAGATGGTAGTTTTTACAGGTGTTGCCTTGTGTCAGGAACTTACAGTGATAACCCATTAAGATGGTAGTTTTTACAGGTGTCGCCTTGTGTCAGGAACTTACAGTGATAACCCATTAAGATGGTAGTTTTTACAGGTGTCGCCTTGTGTCAGGAACTTACAGTGATAACCCATTAAGATGGTAGTTTTTACAGGTGTTGCCTTGTGTCAGGAACTTACAGTGATAACCCATTAAGATGGTAGTTTTTACAGGTGTCGCCTTGTGTCAGGAACTTACAGTGATAACCCATTAAGATGGTAGTTTTACAGGTGTCCCTTGTGTCAGAACTTACAGTGATAATCCATTAAGATGGTTGTTTTTACAGGTGTTGCCTTGTGTCTGGAATTTACAGGGTTAACCCATTAAGATGTTTTTTTACAGGTGTTGCCTTGTGTCAGGAACTTACAGTGATAACCCATTAAGATGGTTGTTTTTACAGGTGTTGCCTTGTGTCAGGAACTTACAGTGATAACCCATTAAGATGGTAGTTTTTACAGGTGTCGCCTTGTGTCAGGAACTTACAGTGATAACCCATTAAGATGGTAGTTTTTACAGGTGTCGCCTTGTGTCAGGAACTTACAGTGATAACCCATTAAGATGGTAGTTTTTACAGGTGTTGCCTTGTGTCAGGAACTTACAGTGATAACCCATTAAGATGGTAGTTTTTACAGGTGTCGCCTTGTGTCAGGAACTTACAGTGATAACCCATTAAGATGGTTGTTTTTACAGGTGTCGCCTTGTATCGGGAATTTACAGTGATAACACATTAAGACGGTTGTTTTTACAGGTGTTGCCTTGTGTCTGGAATTTACATTGATAACCCATTAAGATGGTAGTTTTACAGGTGTCGCCTTGTGTCAGGAACATACAGTGATAACCCATTAAGATGTTTTTTTACAGGTGTTGCCTTGTGTCAGGAACTTACAGTGATAACACATTAAGATGGTTGTTTTTACAGGTGTCGCCTTGTGTCAGGAACTTACAGTGATAACCCATTAAGATGGTAGTTTTTACAGGTGTTGCCTTGTGTCAGGAACTTACAGTGATAATCCATTAAGATGGTTGTTTTTACAGGTGTTGCCTTGTGTCTGGAATTTACAGGGATAACCCATTAAGATGTTTTTTACAGGTGTCGCCTTGTGTCAGGAACTTACAGGATAACACATTAAGATGGTTGTTTTTACAGGTGTCGCCTTGTGTCAGGAACTTACAGTGATAACCCATTAAGATGGTAGTTTTACAGGTGTCGCCTTGTGTCAGGAACTTACAGTGATAACCCATTAAGATGTTTTTTTACAGGTGTTGCCTTGTGTCAGGAACTTACAGTGATAACCCATTAAGATGGTAGTTTTACAGGTGTTGCCTTGTGTCAGGAACTTACAGTGATAACCCATTAAGATGGTAGTTTTTACAGGTGTTTGTGTCAGGAACTTACAGTGATAACCCATTAAGATGGTAGTTTTTACAGGCGTCGTCTTGTGTCAGGAACTTACAGTGATAACACATTAAGATGGTTGTTTTTACAGGTGTCGCCTTGTGATCCCATTAAGATGGAAGTTTTTACAGTGATAACCATTAAGATGGTTGTTTTTACAGGTGTTGCCTTGTGTCTGGAATTTACAGGGATAACCCATTAAGATGTTTTTTTACAGGTGTCGCCTTGTGTCAGGAACTTACAGTGATAACCATTAAGATGGTTGTTTTTACAGGTGTCGCCTTGTGTCAGGAACTTACAGTGATAACCCATTAAGATGGTAGTTTTACAGGTGTCGCCTTTTCAGGAACTTACAGTGATAACCCATTAAGATGTTTTTTTACAGGTGTTGCCTTGTGATAACCCATTAAGAGGAACTTAGGAACAGTGATAACCCATTAAGATGGTAGTTTTTACAGGTGTCACCTTGTGTCAGGAACTTACAGTGATAACCCATTAAGATGGTAGTTTTTACAGGCGTCGTCTTGTGTCAGGAACTTACAGTGATAACACATTAAGATGGTTGTTTTTACAGGTGTCGCCTTGTATCGGGAATTTACAGTGATAACACATTAAGACGGTTGTTTTTACAGGTGTTGCCTTGTGTCTGGAACTTACAGTGATAACCCATTAAGATGGTGGTTTTTACAGGTGTTGCCTTGTGTCAGGAACTTACAGTGATAACCCATTAAGATGGTAGTTTTTACAGGTGTCGCCTTGTGTCAGGAACTTACAGTGATAACCCATTAAGATGGTTGTTTTTACAGGTGTCGCCTTGTATCGGGAATTTACAGTGATAACACATTAAGACGGTTGTTTTTACAGGTGTTGCCTTGTGTCTGGAATTTACAGGGATAACCCATTAAGATGTTTTTTTACAGTTGTCGCCTTGTGTCAGGAACTTACAGTGATAACACATTAAGATGGTTGTTTTTACAGGTGTCACCTTGTGTCAGGAACTTACAGTGATAACCCATTAAGATGGTAGTTTTTACAGGTGTTGCCTTGTGTCAGGAACTTACAGTGATAACCCATTAAGATGGTAGTTTTTACAGGTGTCGCCTTGTGTCAGGAACTTACAGTGATAACCCATTAAGATGGTAGTTTTACAGGTGTCGCCTTGTGTCAGGAACTTACAGTGATAATCCATTAAGATGGTTGTTTTTACAGGTGTTGCCTTGTGTCTGGAATTTACAGGGTTAACCCATTAAGATGTTTTTTTACAGGTGTTGCCTTGTGTCAGGAACTTACAGTGATAACCCATTAAGATGGTGGTTTTTACAGGTGTTGCCTTGTGTCAGGAACTTACAGTGATAACCCATTAAGATGGTAGTTTTTACAGGTGTCGCCTTGTGTCAGGAACTTACAGTGATAACCCGTTAAGATGGTAGTTTTTACAGGTGTCGCCTTGTGTCAGGAACTTACAGTGATAACCCATTAAGATGGTAGTTTTTACAGGTGTTGCCTTGTGTCAGGAACTTACAGTGATAACCCATTAAGATGGTAGTTTTTACAGGCGTCGCCTTGTGTCAGGAACTTACAGTGATAACCCATTAAGATGGTTGTTTTTACAGGTGTCGCCTTGTATCGGGAATTTACAGTGATAACACATTAAGACGGTTGTTTTTACAGGTGTTGCCTTGTGTCTGGAATTTACATTGATAACCCATTAAGATGGTAGTTTTACAGGTGTCGCCTTGTGTCAGGAACTTACAGTGATAACCCATTAAGATGTTTTTTTACAGGTGTTGCCTTGTGTCAGGAACTTACAGTGATAACACATTAAGATGGTTGTTTTTACAGGTGTCGCCTTGTGTCAGGAACTTACAGTGATAACCCATTAAGATGGTAGTTTTTACAGGTGTTGCCTTGTGTCAGGAACTTACAGTGATAATCCATTAAGATGGTTGTTTTTACAGGTGTTGCCTTGTGTCTGGAATTTACAGGGATAACCCATTAAGATGTTTTTTTACGGGTGTCGCCTTGTGTCAGGAACTTACAGTGATAACACATTAAGATGGTTGTTTTTACAGGTGTCGCCTTGTGTCAGGAACTTACAGTGATAACCCATTAAGATGGTAGTTTTACAGGTGTCGCCTTGTGTCAGGAACTTACAGTGATAACCCATTAAGATGTTTTTTTACAGGTGTTGCCTTGTGTCAGGAACTTACAGTGATAACCCATTAAGAGGGTAGTTTTTACAGGTGTTGCCTTGTGTCAGGAACTTACAGTGATAACCCATTAAGATGGTAGTTTTTACAGGTGTCACCTTGTGTCAGGAACTTACAGTGATAACCCATTAAGATGGTAGTTTTTACAGGCGTGTCTTGTGTCAGGAACTTACAGTGATAACACATTAAGATGGTTGTTTTTACAGGTGTCGCCTTGTATCGGGAATTTACAGTGATAACACATTAAGACGGTTGTTTTTACAGGTGTTGCCTTGTGTCTGGAATTTACATTGATAACCCATTAAGATGGTAGTTTTACAGGTGTCGCCTTGTGTCAGGAACTTACAGTGATAACCCATTAAGATGGTTGTTTTTACAGGTGTCGCCTTGTGTCAGGAACTTACAGTGATAACCCATTAAGAGGGTAGTTTTTACAGGTGTTGCCTTGTGTCAGGAACTTACAGTGATAACCCATTAAGATGGTAGTTTTTACAGGTGTCACCTTGTGTCAGGAACTTACAGTGATAACCCATTAAGATGGTAGTTTTTACAGGCGTCGCCTTGTGTCAGGAACTTACAGTGATAACCCATTAAGATGGTTGTTTTTACAGGTGTCGCCTTGTATCGGGAATTTACAGTGATAACACATTAAGACGGTTGTTTTTACAGGTGTTGCCTTGTGTCTGGAATTTACATTGATAACCCATTAAGATGGTAGTTTTACAGGTGTCCCTTGTGTCAGGAACTTACAGTGATAACCCATTAAGATGTTTTTTACAGGTGTTGCCTTGTGTCAGGAACTTACAGTGATAACACATTAAGATGGTTGTTTTTACAGGTGTCACCTTGTGTCAGGTGATAACCCATTAAGAGGGTCGTTTTTACAGTGATAAACTTACAGTAATAACCCATTAAGATGGTTGTTTTTACAGGTGTTGCCTTGTATCGGGAATTTACAGTGATAACACATTAAGACGGTTGTTTTTACAGGTGTTGCCTTGTGTCTGGAATTTACATTGATAACCCATTAAGATGGTAGTTTTACAGGTGTCGCCTTGTGTCAGGAATTTACATTGATAACCCATTAAGATGGTAGTTTTTACAGGTGTTGCCTTGTGTCAGGAACTTACAGTGATAATCCATTAAGATGGTTGTTTTTACAGGTGTTGCCTTGTGTCTGGAATTTACAGGGATAACCCATTAAGATGTTTTTTACAGGTGTCGCCTTGTGTCAGGAACTTACAGTGATAACACATTAAGATGGTTGTTTTTACAGGTGTTGCCTTGTGTCAGGAACTTACAGTGATAACCCATTAAGATGGTAGTTTTACAGGTGTCGCCTTGTGTCAGGAACTTACAGTGATAACCCATTAAGATGTTTTTACAGGTGTTGCCTTGTGTCAGGAACTTACAGTGATAACCCATTAAGAGGGTAGTTTTTACAGGTGTTGCCTTGTGTCAGGAACTTACAGTGATAACCCATTAAGATGGTAGTTTTTACAGGTGTCACCTTGTGTCAGGAACTTACAGTGATAACCCATTAAGATGGTAGTTTTTACAGGTGTCGTCTTGTGTCAGGAACTTACAGTGATAACACATTAAGATGGTTGTTTTTACAGGTGTCGCCTTGTATCGGGAATTTACAGTGATAACACATTAAGACGGTTGTTTTTACAGGTGTTGCCTTGTGTCTGGAATTTACATTGATAACCCATTAAGATGGTAGTTTTACAGGTGTCGCCTTGTGTCAGGAACTTACAGTGATAACCCATTAAGATGTTTTTTTACAGGTGTTGCCTTGTGTCAGGAACTTACAGTGATAACCCATTAAGATGGTAGTTTTTACAGGTGTTGCCTTGTGTCAGGAACTTACAGTGATAACCCATTAAGATGGTTGTTTTTACAGGTGTCGCCTTGTGTCAGGAACTTACAGTGATAACCCATTAAGATGGTAGTTTTTACAGGTGTCGCCTTGTGTCAGGAACTTACAGTGATAACCCATTAAGATGGTTGTTTTTACAGGTGTCGCCTTGTATCGGGAATTTACAGTGATAACACATTAAGACACAGGTGTTGCCTTGTGTCTGGAATTTACATTGATAACCCATTAAGATGGTAGTTTTACAGGTGTCGCCTTGTGTCAGGAACTTACAGTGATAACCCATTAAGATGTTTTTTTACAGGTGTTGCCTTGTGTCAGGAACTTACAGTGATAACCCATTAAGATGGTAGTTTTTACAGGTGTTGCCTTGTGTCAGGAACTTACAGTGATAACCCATTAAGATGGTAGTTTTTACAGGTGTCACCTTGTGTCAGGAACTTACAGTGATAACCCATTAAGATGGTAGTTTTTACAGTGATAGGAACTTACAGTGATAACCCATTAAGATGGTTGTTTTTACAGGTGTCGCCTTGTATCAGGAACTTACAGTGATAACCCATTAAGAGGGTCGTTTTTACAGGTGTCGCCTTGTGTCAGGAACTTACAGTAATAACCCATTAAGATGGTTGTTTTTACAGGTGACGCCTTGTATCGGGAATTTACAGTGATAACACATTAAGACGGTTGTTTTTACAGGTGTTGCCTTGTGTCTGGAATTTACATTGATAACCCATTAAGATGGTAGTTTTACAGGTGTCGCCTTGTGTCAGGAACTTACAGTGATAATCCATTAAGATGGTTGTTTTTACAGGTGTTGCCTTGTGTCAGGAACTTACAGTGATAATCCATTAAGATGGTTGTTTTTACAGGTGTTGCCTTGTGTCTGGAATTTACAGGGATAACCCATTAAGATGTTTTTTTACAGGTGTCGCCTTGTGTCAGGAACTTACAGTGATAACACATTAAGATGGTTGTTTTTACAGGTGTCGCCTTGTGTCAGGAACTTACAGTGATAACCCATTAAGATGGTAGTTTTACAGGTGTCGCCTTGTGTCAGGAACTTACAGTGATAACCCATTAAGATGTTTTTTACAGGTGTTGCCTTGTGTCAGGAACTTACAGTGATAACCCATTAAGAGGGTAGTTTTTACAGGTGTTGCCTTGTGTCAGGAACTTACAGTGATAACCCATTAAGATGGTAGTTTTTACAGGTGTCACCTTGTGTCAGGAACTTACAGTGATAACCCATTAAGATGGTAGTTTTTACAGGCGTCGTCTTGTGTCAGGAACTTACAGTGATAACACATTAAGATGGTTGTTTTTACAGGTGTCGCCTTGTATCGGGAATTTACAGTGATAACACATTAAGACGGTTGTTTTTACAGGTGTTGCCTTGTGTCTGGAATTTACATTGATAACCCATTAAGATGGTAGTTTTACAGGTGTCGCCTTGTGTCAGGAACTTACAGTGATAACCCATTAAGATGTTTTTTTACAGGTGTTGCCTTGTGTCAGGAACTTACAGTGATAACCCATTAAGAGGGTAGTTTTTACAGGTGTTGCCTTGTGTCAGGAACTTACAGTGATAACCCATTAAGATGGTAGTTTTTACAGGTGTCACCTTGTGTCAGGAACTTACAGTGATAACCCATTAAGATGGTAGTTTTTACAGGCGTCGTCTTGTGTCAGGAACTTACAGTGATAACACATTAAGATGGTTGTTTTTACAGGTGTCGCCTTGTATCGGGAATTTACAGTGATAACACATTAAGACGGTTGTTTTTACAGGTGTTGCCTTGTGTCTGGAACTTACAGTGATAACCCATTAAGATGGTGGTTTTTACAGGTGTTGCCTTGTGTCAGGAACTTACAGTGATAACCCATTAAGATGGTAGTTTTTACAGGTGTCGCCTTGTGTCAGGAACTTACAGTGATAACCCATTAAGATGGTTGTTTTTACAGGTGTCGCCTTGTATCGGGAATTTACAGTGATAACACATTAAGACGGTTGTTTTTACAGGTGTTGCCTTGTGTCTGGAATTTACAGGGATAACCCATTAAGATGTTTTTTTACAGTTGTCGCCTTGTGTCAGGAACTTACAGTGATAACACATTAAGATGGTTGTTTTTACAGGTGTCACCTTGTGTCAGGAACTTACAGTGATAACCCATTAAGATGGTAGTTTTTACAGGTGTTGCCTTGTGTCAGGAACTTACAGTGATAACCCATTAAGATGGTAGTTTTTACAGGTGTCGCCTTGTGTCAGGAACTTACAGTGATAACCCATTAAGATGGTAGTTTTACAGGTGTTTGTGTCAGGAACTTACAGTGATAATCCATTAAGATGGTTGTTTTTACAGGTGTTGCCTTGTGTCTGGAATTTACAGGGTTAACCCATTAAGATGTTTTTTTACAGGTGTTGCCTTGTGTCAGGAACTTACAGTGATAACCCATTAAGATGGTGGTTTTTACAGGTGTTGCCTTGTGTCAGGAACTTACAGTGATAACCCATTAAGATGGTCGTTTTTACAGGTGTCACCTTGTGTCAGGAACTTACAGTGATAACCCATTAAGATGGTAGTTTTTACAGGCGTCGCCTTGTGTCAGGAACTTACAGTGATAACCCATTAAGATGGTAGTTTTTACAGGTGTCGCCTTGTGTCAGGAACTTACAGTGATAACCCATTAAGATGGTTGTTTTTACAGGTGTCGCCTTGTATCGGGAATTTACAGTGATAACACATTAAGACGGTTGTTTTTACAGGTGTTGCCTTGTGTCTGGAATTTACATTGATAACCCATTAAGATGGTAGTTTTACAGGTGTCGCCTTGTGTCAGGAACTTACAGTGATAACCCATTAAGATGTTTTTTTACAGGTGTTGCCTTGTGTCAGGAACTTACAGTGATAACACATTAAGATGGTTGTTTTTACAGGTGTCGCCTTGTGTCAGGAACTTACAGTGATAACCCATTAAGATGGTAGTTTTTACAGGTGTTGCCTTGTGTCAGGAACTTACAGTGATAATCCATTAAGATGGTTGTTTTTACAGGTGTTGCCTTGTGTCTGGAATTTACAGGGATAACCCATTAAGATGTTTTTTTACGGGTGTCGCCTTGTGTCAGGAACTTACAGTGATAACACATTAAGATGGTTGTTTTTACAGGTGTCGCCTTGTGTCAGGAACTTACAGTGATAACCCATTAAGATGGTAGTTTTACAGGTGTCGCCTTGTGTCAGGAACTTACAGTGATAACCCATTAAGATGTTTTTTTACAGGTGTTGCCTTGTGTCAGGAACTTACAGTGATAACCCATTAAGAGGGTAGTTTTTACAGGTGTTGCCTTGTGTCAGGAACTTACAGTGATAACCCATTAAGATGGTAGTTTTTACAGGTGTCACCTTGTGTCAGGAACTTACAGTGATAACCCATTAAGATGGTAGTTTTTACAGGCGTCGTCTTGTGTCAGGAACTTACAGTGATAACACATTAAGATGGTTGTTTTTACAGGTGTCGCCTTGTATCGGGAATTTACAGTGATAACACATTAAGACGGTTGTTTTTACAGGTGTTGCCTTGTGTCTGGAATTTACATTAATAACCCATTAAGATGGTAGTTTTACAGGTGTCGCCTTGTGTCAGGAACTTACAGTGATAACCCATTAAGATGTTTTTTTACAGGTGTTGCCTTGTGTCAGGAACTTACAGTGATAACCCATTAAGAGGGTAGTTTTTACAGGTGTTGCCTTGTGTCAGGAACTTACAGTGATAACCCATTAAGATGGTAGTTTTTACAGGTGTCACCTTGTGTCAGGAACTTACAGTGATAACCCATTAAGATGGTAGTTTTTACAGGCGTCGCCTTGTGTCAGGAACTTACAGTGATAACCCATTAAGATGGTTGTTTTTACAGGTGTCGCCTTGTATCGGGAATTTACAGTGATAACACATTAAGACGGTTGTTTTTACAGGTGTTGCCTTGTGTCTGGAATTTACATTGATAACCCATTAAGATGGTAGTTTTACAGGTGTCGCCTTGTGTCAGGAACTTACAGTGATAACCCATTAAGATGTTTTTTTACAGGTGTTGCCTTGTGTCAGGAACTTACAGTGATAACACATTAAGATGGTTGTTTTTACAGGTGTCGCCTTGTGTCAGGAACTTACAGTGATAACCCATTAAGAGGGTCGTTTTTACAGGTGTCGCCTTGTGTCAGGAACTTACAGTAATAACCCATTAAGATGGTTGTTTTTACAGGTGACGCCTTGTATCGGGAATTTACAGTGATAACACATTAAGATGGTTGTTTTTACAGGTGTTGCCTTGTGTCTGGAATTTACATTGATAACCCATTAAGATGGTAGTTTTACAGGTGTCCCTTGTGTCAGGAATTTACATTGATAACCCATTAAGAGGGTAGTTTTTACAGGTGTTGCCTTGTGTCAGGAACTTACAGTGATAATCCATTAAGATGGTTGTTTTTACAGGTGTTGCCTTGTGTCTGGAATTTACAGGATAACCCATTAAGATGTTTTTTTACAGGTGTCGCCTTGTGTCAGGAACTTACAGTGATAACACATTAAGATGGTTGTTTTTACAGGTGTCGCCTTGTGTCAGGAACTTACAGTGATAACCCATTAAGATGGTAGTTTTACAGGTGTCGCCTTGTGTCAGGAACTTACAGTGATAACCCATTAAGATGTTTTTACAGGTGTCGCCTTGTGTCAGGAACTTACAGTGATAACCCATTAAGAGGGTAGTTTTTACAGGTGTTGCCTTGTGTCAGGAACTTACAGTGATAACCCATTAAGATGGTAGTTTTTACAGGTGTCACCTTGTGTCAGGAACTTACAGTGATAACCCATTAAGATGGTAGTTTTTACAGGCGTCGTCTTGTGTCAGGAACTTACAGTGATAACACATTAAGATGGTTGTTTTTACAGGTGTCGCCTTGTATCGGGAATTTACAGTGATAACACATTAAGACGGTTGTTTTTACAGGTGTTGCCTTGTGTCTGGAATTTACATTGATAACCCATTAAGATGGTAGTTTTACAGGTGTCGCCTTGTGTCAGGAACTTACAGTGATAACCCATTAAGATGTTTTTTTACAGGTGTTGCCTTGTGTCAGGAACTTACAGTGATAACCCATTAAGATGGTAGTTTTACAGGTGTCGCCTTGTGTCAGGAACTTACAGTGATAACCCATTAAGATGTTTTTTTACAGGTGTTGCCTTGTGTCAGGAACTTACAGTGATAACACATTAAGATGGTTGTTTTTACAGGTGTCGCCTTGTGTCAGGAACTTACAGTGATAACCCATTAAGATGGTTGTTTTTACAGGTGTCGCCTTGTATCGGGAATTTACAGTGATAACACATTAAGACGGTTGTTTTTACAGGTGTTGCCTTGTGTCTGGAATTTACATTGATAACCCATTAAGATGGTAGTTTTACAGGTGTCGCCTTGTGTCAGGAACTTACAGTGATAACCCATTAAGATGTTTTTTTACAGGTGTTGCCTTGTGTCAGGAACTTACAGTGATAACACATTAAGATGGTTGTTTTTACAGGTGTCACCTTGTGTCAGGAACTTACAGTGATAACCCATTAAGATGGTAGTTTTTACAGGTGTTGCCTTGTGTCAGGAACTTACAGTGATAACCCATTAAGATGGTAGTTTTTACAGGTGTCGCCTTGTGTCAGGAACTTACAGTGATAACCCATTAAGATGGTAGTTTTACAGGTGTCGCCTTGTGTCAGGAACTTACAGTGATAATCCATTAAGATGGTTGTTTTTACAGGTGTTGCCTTGTGTCTGGAATTTACAGTGATAACCCATTAAGATGTTTTTTTACAGGTGTTGCCTTGTGTCAGGAACTTACAGTGATAACCCATTAAGATGGTGGTTTTTACAGGTGTTGCCTTGTGTCAGGAACTTACAGTGATAACCCATTAAGATGGTAGTTTTTACAGGTGTCGCCTTGTGTCAGGAACTTACAGTGATAACCCGTTAAGATGGTAGTTTTTACAGGCGTCGCCTTGTGTCAGGAACTTACAGTGATAACCCATTAAGATGGTAGTTTTTACAGGTGTTGCCTTGTGTCAGGAACTTACAGTGATAACCCATTAAGATGGTAGTTTTTACAGGCGTCGCCTTGTGTCAGGAACTTACAGTGATAACCCATTAAGATGGTTGTTTTTACAGGTGTCGCCTTGTATCGGGAATTTACAGTGATAACACATTAAGACGGTTGTTTTTACAGGTGTTGCCTTGTGTCTGGAATTTACATTGATAACCCATTAAGATGGTAGTTTTACAGGTGTCGCCTTGTGTCAGGAACTTACAGTGATAACCCATTAAGATGTTTTTTTACAGGTGTTGCCTTGTGTCAGGAACTTACAGTGATAACACATTAAGATGGTTGTTTTTACAGGTGTCGCCTTGTGTCAGGAACTTACAGTGATAACCCATTAAGATGGTAGTTTTTACAGGTGTTGCCTTGTGTCAGGAACTTACAGTGATAATCCATTAAGATGGTTGTTTTTACAGGTGTTGCCTTGTGTCTGGAATTTACAGGGATAACCCATTAAGATGTTTTTTTACGGGTGTCGCCTTGTGTCAGGAACTTACAGTGATAACACATTAAGATGGTTGTTTTTACAGGTGTCGCCTTGTGTCAGGAACTTACAGTGATAACCCATTAAGATGGTAGTTTTACAGGTGTCGCCTTGTGTCAGGAACTTACAGTGATAACCCATTAAGATGTTTTTTTACAGGTGTTGCCTTGTGTCAGGAACTTACAGTGATAACCCATTAAGAGGGTAGTTTTAACCCATTACAGGTGTTGCCTTGTGTCAGGAACTTACAGTGATAACCCATTAAGATGGTAGTTTTTACAGGTGTCACCTTGTGTCAGGAACTTACAGTGATAACCCATTAAGATGGTAGTTTTTACAGGCGTCGTCTTGTGTCAGGAACTTACAGTGATAACACATTAAGATGGTTGTTTTTACAGGTGTCGCCTTGTATCGGGAATTTACAGTGATAACACATTAAGACGGTTGTTTTTACAGGTGTTGCCTTGTGTCTGGAATTTACATTGATAACCCATTAAGATGGTAGTTTTACAGGTGTCGCCTTGTGTCAGGAACTTACAGTGATAATCCATTAAGATGTTTTTTTACAGGTGTTGCCTTGTGTCAGGAACTTACAGTGATAACCCATTAAGAGGGTAGTTTTTACAGGTGTTGCCTTGTGTCAGGAACTTACAGTGATAACCCATTAAGATGGTAGTTTTTACAGGTGTCACCTTGTGTCAGGAACTTACAGTGATAACCCATTAAGATGGTAGTTTTTACAGGCGTCGCCTTGTGTCAGGAACTTACAGTGATAACCCATTAAGATGGTTGTTTTTACAGGTGTCGCCTTGTATCGGGAATTTACAGTGATAACACATTAAGACGGTTGTTTTTACAGGTGTTGCCTTGTGTCTGGAATTTACATTGATAACCCATTAAGATGGTAGTTTTACAGGTGTCGCCTTGTGTCAGGAACTTACAGTGATAACCCATTAAGATGTTTTTTTACAGGTGTTGCCTTGTGTCAGGAACTTACAGTGATAACCCATTAAGATGGTTTGTTTTTACAGGTGTCGCCTTGTGTCAGGAACTTACAGTGATAACCCATTAAGAGGGTCGTTTTTACAGGTGTCGCCTTGTGTCAGGAACTTACAGTAATAACCCATTAAGATGGTTGTTTTTACAGGTGACGCCTTGTATCGGTTTACAGTGATAACACATTAAGACGGTTGTTTTTACAGGTGTTGCCTTGTGTCTGGAATTTACAGTGATAACCCATTAAGATGGTAGTTTTACAGGTGTCGCCTTGTGTCAGGAATTTACATTGATAACCCATTAAGATGGTAGTTTTTACAGGTGTTGCCTTGTGTCAGGAACTTACAGTGATAATCCATTAAGATGGTTGTTTTTACAGGTGTTGCCTTGTGTCTGGAATTTACAGGGATAACCCATTAAGATGTTTTTTACAGGTGTCGCCTTGTGTCAGGAACTTACAGTGATAACACATTAAGATGGTTGTTTTTACAGGTGTCGCCTTGTGTCAGGAACTTACAGTGATAACCCATTAAGATGGTAGTTTTACAGGTGTCGCCTTGTGTCAGGAACTTACAGTGATAACCCATTAAGATGTTTTTTACAGGTGTTGCCTTGTGTCAGGAACTTACAGTGATAACCCATTAAGAGGGTAGTTTTTACAGGTGTTGCCTTGTGTCAGGAACTTACAGTGATAACCCATTAAGATGGTAGTTTTTACAGGTGTCACCTTGTGTCAGGAACTTACAGTGATAACCCATTAAGATGGTAGTTTTTACAGGCGTGTCTTGTGTCAGGATCTTACAGTGATAACACATTAAGATGGTTGTTTTTACAGGTGTCGCCTTGTATCGGGAATTTACAGTGATAACACATTAAGACGGTTGTTTTTACAGGTGTTGCCTTGTGTCTGGAATTTACATTGATAACCCATTAAGATGGTAGTTTTACAGGTGTCGCCTTGTGTCAGGAACTTACAGTGATAACCCATTAAGATGTTTTTTTTACAGGTGTTGCCTTGTGTCAGGAACTTACAGTGATAACCCATTAAGATGGTTGTTTTTACAGGTGTTGCCTTGTGTCTGGAATTTACAGTGATAACCCATTAAGATGTTTTTTTACAGGTGTTGCCTTGTGTCAGGAACTTACAGTGATAACCCATTAAGAGGGTAGTTTTTACAGGTGTTGCCTTGTGTCAGGAACTTACAGTGATAACCCATTAAGATGGTAGTTTTTACAGGTGTCACCTTGTGTCAGGAACTTACAGTGATAACCCATTAAGATGGTAGTTTTTACAGGCGTCGCCTTGTGTCAGGAACTTACAGTGATAACCCATTAAGATGGTTGTTTTTACAGGTGTCGCCTTGTATCGGGAATTTACAGTGATAACACATTAAGACGGTTGTTTTTACAGGTGTTGCCTTGTGTCTGGAATTTACATTGATAACCCATTAAGATGGTAGTTTTACAGGTGTCGCCTTGTGTCAGGAACTTACAGTGATAACCCATTAAGATGTTTTTTTGTTGCCTTGTGTCAGGAACTTACAGTGATAACACATTAAGATGGTTGTTTTTACAGGTGTCGCCTTGTGTCAGGAACTTACAGTGATAACCCATTAAGAGGGTCGGGTGTGTTTTTACAGTAATAACCCATTAAGATGGTTGTTTTTACAGGTGACGCCTTGTGTTTACAGTGATAACACATTAAGACGGTTGTTTTTACAGGTGTTGCCTTGTGTCTGGAATTTAACCCATTAAGATGGTAGTTTTACAGGTGTCGCCTTGTGTCACAGATAACCCATTAAGTGTTTTTACAGGTGTTGCCTTGTGTCAGGAACTTACAGTGATAATCCATTAAGATGGTGTTTTTACAGGTGTTGCCTTGTGTCTGGAATTTACAGGGATAACCCATTAAGATGTTTTTTTACAGGTGTCGCCTTGTGTCAGGAACTTACAGTGATAACACATTAAGATGGTTGTTTTTACAGGTGTCGCCTTGTGTCAGGAACTTACAGTGATAACCCATTAAGATGGTAGTTTTACAGGTGTCGCCTTGTGTCAGGAACTTACAGTGATAACCCATTAAGATGTTTTTACAGGTGTTGCCTTGTGTCAGGAACTTACAGTGATAACCCATTAAGAGGGTAGTTTTTACAGGTGTTGCCTTGTGTCAGGAACTTACAGTGATAACCCATTAAGATGGTAGTTTTTACAGGTGTCACCTTGTGTCAGGAACTTACAGTGATAACCCATTAAGATGGTAGTTTTTACAGGCGTCGTCTTGTGTCAGGATCTTACAGTGATAACACATTAAGATGGTTGTTTTTACAGGTGTCGCCTTGTATCGGGAATTTACAGTGATAACACATTAAGACGGTTGTTTTTACAGGTGTTGCCTTGTGTCTGGAATTTACATTGATAACCCATTAAGATGGTAGTTTTACAGGTGTCGCCTTGTGTCAGGAACTTACAGTGATAACCCATTAAGATGTTTTTTTACAGGTGTTGCCTTGTGTCAGGAACTTACAGTGATAACCCATTAAGAGGGTAGTTTTTACAGGTGTTGCCTTGTGTCAGGAACTTACAGTGATAACCCATTAAGATGGTAGTTTTTACAGGTGTCACCTTGTGTCAGGAACTTACAGTGATAACCCATTAAGATGGTAGTTTTTACAGGCGTCGCCTTGTGTCAGGAACTTACAGTGATAACCCATTAAGATGGTTGTTTTTACAGGTGTCGCCTTGTATCGGGAATTTACAGTGATAACACATTAAGACGGTTGTTTTTACAGGTGTTGCCTTGTGTCTGGAATTTACATTGATAACCCATTAAGATGGTAGTTTTACAGGTGTCGCCTTGTGTCAGGAACTTACAGTGATAACCCATTAAGATGTTTTTTTACAGGTGTTGCCTTGTGTCAGGAACTTACAGTGATAACACATTAAGATGGTTGTTTTTACAGGTGTCGCCTTGTGTCAGGAACTTACAGTGATAACCCATTAAGAGGGTCGTTTTTACAGGTGTCGCCTTGTGTCAGGAACTTACAGTAATAACCCATTAAGATGGTTGTTTTTACAGGTGACGCCTTGTATCGGGAATTTACAGTGATAACACATTAAGACGGTTGTTTTTACAGGTGTTGCCTTGTGTCTGGAATTTACATTGATAACCCATTAAGATGGTAGTTTTACAGGTGTCGCCTTGTGTCAGGAATTTACATTGATAACCCATTAAGAGGGTAGTTTTTACAGGTGTTGCCTTGTGTCAGGAACTTACAGTGATAATCCATTAAGATGGTTGTTTTTACAGGTGTTGCCTTGTGTCTGGAATTTACAGGGATAACCCATTAAGATGTTTTTTTACAGGTGTCGCCTTGTGTCAGGAACTTACAGTGATAACCCATTAAGATGTTTTTTTACAGGTGTCACCTTGTGTCAGGAACTTACAGTGATAACCCATTAAGATGGTAGTTTTTACAGGCGTCGCCTTGTGTCAGGAACTTACAGTGATAACCCATTAAGATGGTTGTTTTTACAGGTGTCGCCTTGTATCGGGAATTTACAGTGATAACACATTAAGACGGTTGTTTTTACAGGTGTTGCCTTGTGTCTGGAATTTACATTGATAACCCATTAAGATGGTAGTTTTACAGGTGTCGCCTTGTGTCAGGAACTTACAGTGATAACCCATTAAGATGGTAGTTTTTACAGGTGTTGCCTTGTGTCAGGAACTTACAGTGATAATCCATTAAGATGGTTGTTTTTACAGGTGTTGCCTTGTGTCTGGAATTTACAGGGATAACCCATTAAGATGTTTTTTTACAGGTGTCGCCTTGTGTCAGGAACTTACAGTGATAACACATTAAGATGGTTGTTTTTACAGGTGTCGCCTTGTGTCAGGAACTTACAGTGATAACCCATTAAGATGGTAGTTTTACAGGTGTCGCCTTGTGTCAGGAACTTACAGTGATAACCCATTGAGATGTTTTTTTACAGGTGTTGCCTTGTGTCAGGAACTTACAGTGATAACACATTAAGATGGTTGTTTTTACAGGTGTCGCCTTGTGTCAGGAACTTACAGTGATAACCCATTAAGATGGTAGTTTTTACAGGTGTCGCCTTGTGTCAGGAACTTACAGTGATAACCCATTAAGAGGGTAGTTTTTACAGGTGTTGCCTTGTGTCAGGAACTTACAGTGATAACCCATTAAGATGGTAGTTTTTAAAGGTGTCGCCTTGTGTCAGGAACTTACAGTGATAACCCATTAAGATGGTCGTTTTTACAGGTGTCACCTTGTGTCAGGAACTTACAGTGATAACCCATTAAGATGGTAGTTTTTACAGGCGTCGCCTTGTGTCAGGAACTTACAGTGATAACCCATTAAGATGGTAGTTTTTACAGGTGTCGCCTTGTGTCAGGAACTTACAGTGATAACCCATTAAGATGGTAGTTTTTACAGGTGTCGCCTTGTGTCAGGAACTTACAGTGATAACCCATTAAGATGGTTGTTTTTACAGGTGTCGCCTTGTATCGGGAATTTACAGTGATAACACATTAAGACGGTTGTTTTTACAGGTGTTGCCTTGTGTCTGGAATTTACATTGATAACCCATTAAGATGGTAGTTTTACAGGTGTCGCCTTGTGTCAGGAACTTACAGTGATAACCCATTAAGATGTTTTTTTACAGGTGTTGCCTTGTGTCAGGAACTTACAGTGATAATCCATTAAGATGGTTGTTTTTACAGGTGTTGCCTTGTGTCAGGAACTTACAGTGATAACCCATTAAGATGGTAGTTTTTACAGGTGTCGCCTTGTGTCAGGAACTTACAGTGATAACCCATTAAGATGGTAGTTTTTACAGGTGTTGCCTTGTGTCAGGAACTTACAGTGATAACCCATTAAGATGGTAGTTTTTACAGGTGTCGCCTTGTGTCAGGAACTTACAGTGATAACCCATTAAGAGGGTAGTTTTTACAGGTGTTGCCTTGTATCGGGAATTTACAGTGATAACACATTAAGACGGTTGTTTTTACAGGTGTTGCCTTGTGTCTGGAATTTACATTGATAACCCATTAAGATGGTAGTTTTACAGGTGTCGCCTTGTGTCAGGAACTTACAGTGATAACCCATTAAGATGTTTTTTTACAGGTGTTGCCTTGTGTCAGGAACTTACAGTGATAACACATTAAGATGGTTGTTTTTACAGGTGTCGCCTTGTGTCAGGAACTTACAGTGATAACCCATTAAGATGGTGGTTTTCACAGGTGTCGCCTTGTGTCAGGAACTTACAGTGATAACCCATTAAGATGGTAGTTTTACAGGTGTTGCCTTGTGTCAGGAACTTACAGTGATAACCCATTAAGATGGTAGTTTTTACAGGTGTCGCCTTGTGTCAGGAACTTACAGTGATAACCCATTAAGATGGTTGTTTTTACAGGTGTCGCCTTGTGTCAGGAACTTACAGTGATAACCCATTAAGATGGTTGTTTTTACAGGTGTCGCCTTGTGTCAGGAACTTACAGTGATAACCCATTAAGATGGTAGTTTTTACAGGTGTCGCCTTGTGTCAGGAACTTACAGTGATAACCCATTAAGATGGTTGTTTTTACAGGTGTCGCCTTGTGTCAGGAACTTACAGTGATAACCCATTAAGATGGTTGTTTTTACAGGTGTCGCCTTGTGTCAGGAACTTACAGTGATAACCCATTAAGATGGTAGTTTTTACAGGTGTCGCCTTGTGTCAGGAACTTACAGTGATAACCCATTAAGATGGTAGTTTTTACAGGTGTCGCCTTGTGTCAGGAACTTACAGTGATAACCCATTAAGATGGTAGTTTTTACAGGTGTTGCCTTGTGTCAGGAACTTACAGTGATAATCCATTAAGATGGTTGTTTTTACAGGTGTTGCCTTGTGTCAGGAACTTACAGTGATAACCCATTAAGATGTTTTTTTACAGGTGTTGCCTTGTGTCAGGAACTTACAGTGATAACACATTAAGATGGTTGTTTTTACAGGTGTCACCTTGTGTCAGGAACTTACAGTGATAACCCATTAAGATGGTAGTTTTTACAGGTGTCGCCTTGTATCGGGAACTTACAGTGATAACCCATTAAGAGGGTAGTTTTACAGGTGTTGCCTTGTGTCAGGAACTTACAGTGATAACCCATTAAGATGGTAGTTTTTAAAGGTGTCGCCTTGTGTCAGGAACTTACAGTGATAACCCATTAAGATGGTCGTTTTTACAGGTGTCACCTTGTGTCAGGAACTTACAGTGATAACCCATTAAGATGGTAGTTTTTACAGGCGTCGCCTTGTGTCAGGAACTTACAGTGATAACCCATTAAGATGGTAGTTTTTACAGGTGTCGCCTTGTATCGGGAATTTACAGTGATAACACATTAAGACGGTTGTTTTTACAGGTGTTGCCTTGTGTCTGGAATTTACATTGATAACCCATTAAGATGGTAGTTTTACAGGTGTCGCCTTGTGTCAGGAACTTACAGTGATAACCCATTAAGATGTTTTTTTACAGGTGTTGCCTTGTGTCAGGAACTTACAGTGATAATCCATTAAGATGGTTGTTTTTACAGGTGTTGCCTTGTGTCAGGAACTTACAGTGATAACCCATTAAGATGGTAGTTTTTACAGGTGTCGCCTTGTGTCAGGAACTTACAGTGATAACCCATTAAGATGGTAGTTTTTACAGGTGTTGCCTTGTGTCAGGAACTTACAGTGATAACCCATTAAGATGGTAGTTTTTACAGGTGTCGCCTTGTGTCAGGAACTTACAGTGATAACCCATTAAGAGGGTAGTTTTTACAGGTGTTGCCTTGTATCGGGAATTTACAGTGATAACACATTAAGACGGTTGTTTTTACAGGTGTTGCCTTGTGTCTGGAATTTACATTGATAACCCATTAAGATGGTAGTTTTACAGGTGTCGCCTTGTGTCAGGAACTTACAGTGATAACCCATTAAGATGTTTTTTTACAGGTGTTGCCTTGTGTCAGGAACTTACAGTGATAACACATTAAGATGGTTGTTTTTACAGGTGTCGCCTTGTGTCAGGAACTTACAGTGATAACCCATTAAGATGGTGGTTTTCACAGGTGTCGCCTTGTGTCAGGAACTTACAGTGATAACCCATTAAGATGGTAGTTTTACAGGTGTTGCCTTGTGTCAGGAACTTACAGTGATAACCCATTAAGATGGTAGTTTTTACAGGTGTCGCCTTGTGTCAGGAACTTACAGTGATAACCCATTAAGATGGTTGTTTTTACAGGTGTCGCCTTGTGTCAGGAACTTACAGTGATAACCCATTAAGATGGTTGTTTTTACAGGTGTCGCCTTGTGTCAGGAACTTACAGTGATAACCCATTAAGATGGTAGTTTTTACAGGTGTCGCCTTGTGTCAGGAACTTACAGTGATAACCCATTAAGATGGTTGTTTTTACAGGTGTCGCCTTGTGTCAGGAACTTACAGTGATAACCCATTAAGATGGTTGTTTTTACAGGTGTCGCCTTGTGTCAGGAACTTACAGTGATAACCCATTAAGATGGTAGTTTTTACAGGTGTCGCCTTGTGTCAGGAACTTACAGTGATAACCCATTAAGATGGTTGTTTTTACAGGTGTCGCCTTGTGTCAGGAATTTACAGTGATAACCCATTAAGATGGTAGTTTTTACAGGTGTTGCCTTGTGTCAGGAACTTACAGTGATAATCCATTAAGATGGTTGTTTTTACAGGTGTTGCCTTGTGTCTGGAATTTACAGGGATAACCCATTAAGATTTTTTTTTACAGGTGTCGCCTTGTGTCAGGAACTTACAGTGATAACCCATTAAGATTTTTTTTTTTACAGGTGTTGCCTTGTGTCAGGAACTTACAGTGATAATCCATTAAGATGGTTGTTTTTACAGGTGTTGCCTTGTGTCTGGAACTTACAGTGATAACCCATTAAGATGGTAGTTTTTACAGGTGTTGCCTTGTGTCAGGAACTTACAGTGATAATCCATTAAGATGGTAGTTTTACAGGTGTTGCCTTGTGTCAGGAACTTACAGTGATAACCCATTAAGATGGTAGTTTTTACAGGTGTCGCCTTGTGTCAGGAACTTACAGTGATAACACATTAAGATGGTAGTTTTTACAGGTGTCACCTTGTGTCAGGAACTTACAGTGATAACCCATTAAGATGGTTGTTTTTACAGGTGTCGCCTTGTGTCAGGAACTTACAGTGATAACCCATTAAGATGGTTGTTTTTACAGGTGTCGCCTTGTGTCAGGAACTTACAGTGATAACCCATTAAGATGGTAGTTTTTACAGGTGTCGCCTTGTGTCAGGAACTTACAGTGATAACCCATTAAGATGGTAGTTTTTACAGGTGTCGCCTTGTGTCAGGAACTTACAGTGATAACCCATTAAGATGGTGGTTTTCACAGGTGTCGCCTTGTGTCAGGAACTTACAGTGATAACCCATTAAGATGGTAGTTTTACAGGTGTTGCCTTGTGTCAGGAACTTACAGTGATAACCCATTAAGATGGTGGTTTACACAGGTGTCGCCTTGTGTCAGGAACTTACAGTGATAACCCATTAAGATGGTAGTTTTACAGGTGTTGCCTTGTGTCAGGAACTTACAGTGATAACCCATTAAGATGGTGGTTTACACAGGTGTCGCCTTGTGTCAGGAACTTACAGTGATAACCCATTAAGATGGTAGTTTTACAGGTGTTGCCTTGTGTCAGGAACTTACAGTGATAACCCATTTAAAAGGTTGTTTTTAATTCAAATAACTTTTCTTTGACATGACAATCAATTGCATCTTCTCTCCAGCGCCACTGTTTCTCTAGTCGCTCAGGTAAACAGTCTTTTTCAATCTAACCAGCGCAAAGCTTCACTAACCCTGGCTGAATACCCCGACACCATCAGTTGATCTATCACACCATCTCCTCAGAGCAGACAGAGGATGGAGGCTACGTCCCAAATGGCACCCTATTGTCTAAACAGTGCACTACTTTTGGCCCAGGTTCATAGGGCTCTGGCCAAAAGTAGTGCACTCTATAGAGAGTAGGGTGTCATTTGGGATCCAGCCAGGCATCAAATCCTCCAGAAATGACATGTGAACATCAATACCAGTCTCCTCCCCTCTCTCCTTAAGACGTGACAGTAAAAGCTCTATTGATTCTGGTCAGATTAAGGATACTGTTGGGAGCCATTTAAACATACAAGTTGAAGTGTCCTGGCTGATTGTGAGTGATGTGTATCAGGGTGTATAATCACCAGTGTTTGGGAAGAGAACATAGTCTGGAGGACCAGAGACATTTCCATGAAGAGGGAGTGGAGTTGGGGAGGAGGTCTGAGTGGAGGGATGTGTCCGTAAATGAGATATTAGACAGTTCAATGAGTGGGTACTGCTTTGCACTATCAGAGAAATATCAAAAGCTACATGTCCATAAGGCATGCACGCATACCGTACACTACATGAAAACATTGAGATATGCAAATGATTTCAAAAACATAAAGGGCAATGCACACAAACACTCACACTCTCCCGTCCAGTCCAGCAGCTATATATTTCCCCAAGCCATGTTCAGTGATGGCCCTGATGATGCTCCATATGGACCTCTGGGGTGTGAAGGTTAAAACAGAAGTCCTGTGGAGACATACTGTGGCTGGGCTGGCTGAGGGATGGCTGGGGTAATATATGGATCTGTTTAAAGGTGGGGGGCAGGGTCAGATAGGAGGACAGTTAAACCCACTCCATCCCCTGACCTGACCACAGCCAGCCTGGGTCTGCATGAAGGAGGCACACACAAACATACACGCATGTGTGCACACAAACACAAACACCCCACACACAGACACACGCACACAGCTCTCACTGGAGAGGGATTGATGCATCTATCAGCAGGTTGATCCACATTCAGGGAGAGAGAGAGTGATGTTTCACCCTGCGCTCGCTGTAACTACCGAACATTATGCAAACTAAGAGAGGGCCATAGGATGGAGCAGTCTGTGTGTGTGTCTGTTCTGGACAAGACTTAACATGTTAACAGATGTAATGAACACTTTTGTCTTGGCTCACTTTGTAAGGGGAGATTCAGATAAGCTGGAAAAATAATGCCATCTATATTATAGAAACACTGATCTAGAAAACAATATTTGATGTAGTCAAAAGCTATTCACCTGGGCATTTTCTTCTGATGGACAGGTAAGGTTTATGACTAAAGGTTTACGGTGTGAAATAAAGTAGAAATTAAAATATATGCAATGTGATAAAAATCTATTATGTGGCATAAATTGTAAAAATGACATGCCAATATTTTCTCCCGATAAGTTAAATGTCCATTTTCATTCAATAATTATTCCTTCATTACAGATTTAGTCACATACTGTCACGTTCTGTCCATCGTTCGTATGTGTTTTCCTTGTTTTAGTGTTGGTCAGAACGTGAGCTGGGTGGGCATTCTATGTTGTGTGTCTGATTTGTCTATTTCTATGTTTGGCCTGATATGGTTCTCAATCAGAGGCAGGTGTTAGTCATTGTCTCTGATTGGGAACCATATTTAGGTAGCCTGTTTTGTGTTGGGTTTTGTGGGTGATTGTTCCTGTCTCTGTGTTTTGCACCAGACAGGGCTGTTTTTGGTTTTCCACGTTCATTGTTTTGTAGTGTTCATGTTTATCTGTTTTTTGATTAAACATGAGTCAATATAACCACGCTGCGTTTTGGTCCTCCTCTACTTCACCACAGGAAAACCCTGACAGAATCACCCAAGGACCAAGCGGCGTGGTAACGGGCAACGGCAAAAGCAGCAGCAGGAGAAGGAACAGAGGCAGCAGCAACAGCAGCAGTGGGGGATGCTGCACTATTTGGATAAATGGACTTGGGAGGAGATCCTTGATGGAGAAGGACCCTGGGCAGAGCCATGGATGGAATTGGAGCTGTCGGTGAAGCTGAGTCTGAGAGTGTGGAGGACGTATTGGACAGAGTAGAAAGAAAGCTGTTGGTTTGGCATAGTATGCACAGCATACCAGTGCCAGCACCACGCATCAGGCCTACAGTGCGTCCAGCTCTGCCGGAGCCTTCCTCCTCTCCAGCGCAGCCAGAATCTCCCGCCTGTCCGGCGCTGTCAGAGCTACCGCCCCTCATGCCAGAGGTGCCAGAGCCCCTCATTCCAGAGGCACCAGTGCTCCTCAGTCCAGCGCTACCAGAGCCTTTTTCTCCTGTCTGCCCAGCGCCGCCAGTGCCGCCAGTCTGCCAAGATCAGTTAGATCCGCCATTCAGCCAGGATCCGCCATTCAGCCAAGATCCGCCAGTGTGCCAGGATCCGCCAGTGTGCCAGGATCCGCCAGTGTGCCAGGATCCGCCAGTGTGCCAGGATCCGCCAGTGTGCCAGGATCCGCCAGTGTGCCAGGATCCGCCAGTGTGCCAGGATCCGCCAGTGTGCCAGGATCCGCCAGTGTGCCAGGATCCGCCAGTGTGCCAGGATCCGCCAGTGTGCCAGGATCCGCCAGTGTGCCAGGATCCGCCAGTGTGCCAGGATCCGCCAGTGTGCCAGGATCCGCCAGTCCGGCCAGGATCCGTTAGATCCGCCAGTCAGCCAGGATCCGCCAGTCAGCCAGGATCCGCCAGAACTGCCAGTCTGCCAGGATCCGCCAGTCTGCCAGGATCCGCCAGGATCTGCCAGGATCCGCCAGGATCTGCCAGGATCCGCCAGGATCTGCCAGTCGGCCAGGATCTGCCAGTCGGCCAGGATCTGCCAGAACTACCAGTCTGCCAGGATCCGCCAGTCTGCCAGGATCCGCCAGTCTGCCAGGATCCGCCAGTCGGCCAGGATCCGCCAGTCGGCCAGGATCTGCCAGATCCGCGAGTCAGCCAGGATCTGCTAGTCAGCCATCAACCTGCCTGAGCTTCCTCTCACTCCCGAGCTTCCTCTCACTCCCGAGCTTCCTCTCACTCCCGAGCTTCCCCTCGGTCCTGAGCTACCTCAGTCCAGTGGTGCCCATTGTTAGGTTTCCTAGGCCAAGGTTAGCGGCGAGGGTCGCCACTCAAGGGACACTAAGGAGGTGGACTAAGACAATTATGGAGTGGGGTCCACGTCCAGAGCCGCCACCGCGGAGAGATGCCCACCCAGACCCACCCCTATAGGTTTAGGTTGTGCGTTCGGAGTCCGCAACTTGGGGGTTCTATCACGTTCTGTCCATCGTTCGTATGTGTTTTCCTTGTTTTAGTGTTGGTCAGGACGTGAGCTGGGTGGGCATTCTATGTTGTGTGTCTGGTTTGTCTATTTCTATGTTTGGCCTGATATGGTTCTCAATCAGAGGCAGGTGTTAGTCATTGTCTCTGATTGGGAACCATATTTAGGTAGCCTGTTTTGTGTTGGGTTTTGTGGGTGATTGTTCCTGTCTCTGTGTTTTGCACCAGATAGGGCTGTTTTTGGTTTTCCACGTTCATTGTTTTGTAGTGTTCATGTTTATCTGTTTTTTGATTGAACATGAGTCAATATAACCACGCTGCGTTTTGGTCCTCCTCTACTTCACCACAGGAAAACCCTGACACATACAATATATTTTCCATTATATATATTTTAAGGAAGGACCATTACAAATACTTCAACTTTATTTCAAATCAAACGATGGTGACTCATTCCAAACATAAATTCAGAGTGGTCAATAAGCAGGGAATGTATGAATGAATATTTTACCAAGATGTCAATACTGTGTAATTAACATATCACTGCAATCATCCACAATATAGAATCATGTATTTTGCAAAAACTTGAATTACAACCAGTTAACAATTAAATCAATGAACTGTAGCTATGCTCTAAATACCAATTTCAAAATGTATATTACTATAAAATGTAAAAGTGTTAGTAAACAAAAACAATAAATAACAAGCCCACATCTGATAATGGTAGCTTCTTTAATCAACCTATACAAGTTATACAATTATAACACACCTAATAATTGTAATAGTCAAAAGCTGTTGGTGCTGTCGAGGTTATCAGCACACAACCAGGCGTAAGTGTGTCAGTAGTAACACCAGGAGATGAGCTCACTGGGAGGTTGGGTTGTTGTGAGTATGAACCACGCTACTGTATTACTACAGCCTCTCCTGTTGTTCACACCCAGCCTTCTCTACACGAGAACTACCCAGCCTCCCCTCTCTTCACTACAACTACCCAGACTCCTCTACACTAACTACCCAGCCTCCTCTCTCTTCACTATAACTACCCAGCCTCCTCTTCACTATAACTACCCAGCCTCCTCTACACTATAACTACCCAGCCTCCTCTACACAAGAACTACCCAGCCTCCCCTCTCTTCACTACAACTAACCAGCCTCCTCTACACGAGAACTACCCAGCCTCCCCTCTCTTCACTACAACTACCCAGCCTCCCCTCTCTTTACTACAACTACCCAGCCTCCTCTACACTGTAACTACCCAGCCTCCCCTCTCTTCACTACAACTACCCAGCCTCCTCTACATTATAACTACCCAGACTCCTCTATACTATAACTACCCAGCCTCCTCTACACTATAACTACCCAGACTCCTCTATACTATAACTATCCAGCCACCTCTACACTATAACTACCCATCCTCCTCTACACTATAACTACCCATCCTCCTCTACACTATAACTACCCATCCTCGTCTACACTATAACTACCCAGCCTCCTCTACACTATAACTACCCAGCCTCCTCTACACTATAACTACCCAGCCTCCTCTACACTATAACTACCCAACCTCCTCTACACTATAACTACCCATCCTACTCTACACTATAACTACTCATCCTCCTCTATACTATAACTACCCATCCTACTCTACACTATAACTACCCATCCTACTCTACACTATAACTACCCATCCTACTCTACACTATAACTACCCATCCTACTCTACACTATAACTACCCATCCTACTCTACACTATAACCACCCATCCTCCTCTACACTATAACCACCCATCCTCCTCTATACTATAACCACCCATCCTCCTCTATACTATAACTACCCATCCTCTATACTATAACTACCCATCCTCTATACTATAACTACCCATCCTCTATACTATAACTACCCATCCTCATCTACACTATAACTACCCATCCTCTATACTATAACTACCCATCCTCTATACTATAACTACCCATCCTCATCTACACTATAACTACCCATCCTCATCTACACTATAACTACCCATCCTCATCTACACTATAACTACCCAGCCTCCTCTACACTATAACTACCCAGACTTCTCTACATGAGAACTACCCGGCCTCCTCTACACTACAACTACCCAGCCTCCTCTACACTATAACTACCCATCCTACTCTACACTATAACTAATCATCCTCCTCTATACTATAACTACCCATCCTCCTCTACACTATAACTACCCAGCCTCCTCTATACTATAACTACCCATCCTCCTCTACACTATAACTACCCAGCCTCCTCTCTCTACACTATAACTACCCAGCCTCCTCTACACGAGAACTACCCAGCCTCCCCTCTCTTCACTATAACTACCCAGCCTCCTCTACACTATAACTACCCAGCCTCCTCTACACTATAACTACCCAGCCTCCTCTCTCTACACTATAACTACCCAGCCTCCTCTACACGAGAACTACCCAGCCTCCCCTCTCTTCACTATAACTACCCAGCCTCCTCTACACTATAACTACCCAGCCTCCTCTACACGAGACCTACCCAGCCTCCCCTCTCTTCACTACAACTACCCAGCCTCCTCTACACTGTAACTACCCAGCCTCCCCTCTCTTCACTACAACTACCCAGCCTCCTCTACACTGTAACTACCCAGCCTCCCCTCTCTTCACTACAACTACCCAGCCTCCTCTACACTATAACTACCCAGCCTCCTCTACACGAGACCTACCCAGCCTCCCCTCTCTTCACTACAACTACCCAGCCTCCTCTATACTATAACTACCCATCCTCCTCTACACTATAACTACCCAGCCTCCTCTACACTATAACTACCCAGCCTCCTCTACACTATAACTACCCAACCTCCTCTACACTATAACTACCCAACCTCCTCTACACTATAACTACTCATCCTCCTCTACACTATAACCACCTCCTCTATCCTCCTCTATACTATAACTACCCAGCCTCCTCTAACTCTCTTCTACACTATAACTACCCAGCCTCCTCTACACGAGAACTACCCAGCCTCCCCTCTCTTCACTATAACTACCCAGCCTCCTCTACACTATAACTACCCAGCCTCCTCTACACTATAACTACCCAGCCTCCTCTACACTATAACTACCCAGCCTCCTCTACACGAGACCTACCCAGCCTCCCCTCTCTTCACTACAACTACCCAGCCTCCTCTACACTGTAACTACCCAGCCTCCCCTCTCTTCACTACAACTACCCAGCCTCCTCTATACTATAACTACCCAGCCTCATCTACACTATAACTACCCAGCCTCCTCTACACTATAACTACCCAGCCTCCTCTACACGAGACCTACCCAGCCTCCCCTCTCTTCACTACAACTACCCAGCCTCCTCTACACTGTAACTACCCAGCCTCCCCTCTCTTCACTACAACTACCCAGCCTCCTCTATACTATAACTACCCAGCCTCCTCTACACTATAACTATCCAGCCACCTATACACTATAACTACCCATCCTCCTCTACACTATAACTACCCATCCTCTATACTATAACTACCCATCCTCTATACTATAACTACCCATCCTCATCTACACTATAACTACCCATCCTCATCTACACTATAACTACCCATCCTCATCTACACTATAACTACCCATCCTCATCTACACTATAACTACCCATCCTCCTCTACACTATAACTACCCATCCTCCTCTACACTATAACTACCCATCCTCCTCTACACTATAACTACCCATCATCCTCTACACTATAACTACCCATCCTCCTCTACATTATAACTACCCATCCTCCTCTACACTATAACCACCCATCCTCCTCTATACTATAACTACCCAGCCTCCTCTCTCTACACTATAACTACCCATCCTCCTCTACACTATAACTACCCATCCTCCTCTACACTATAACTACCCATCCTCCTCTACACTATAACTACCCATCCTCCTCTACACTATAACTACCCATCCTCCTCTACACTATAACTACCCATCCTCCTCTACACTATAACTACCCATCCTCCTCTACACTATAACTACCCAGCCTCCTCTACACTATAACTACCCAGCCTTCTCTACATGAGAACTACCCAGCCTCCTCTACACTATAACTACCCAGCCTCCTCTACACTATAACTACCCAGCCTCCTCTACATGAGAACTACCCAGCCTCCTCTACACTAGAACTACCCAGCCTCCTCTACACTAGAACTACCCAGCCTACTCTACACTATAACTACTCATCCTCCTCTACACTATAACTACCCATCCTCCTCTACACTATAACTACCCATGCTCCTCTACACTATAACTACCCATCCTCCTCTACACTATAACTACCCAGCCTTCTCTACATGAGAACTACCCAGCCTTCTCTACACTATAACTACCCAGCCTCCTCTACACTATAACTACCCAGCCTCCTCTACACTATAACTACCCAGCCTCCTCTACACTATAACTACCCAGCCTCCTCTACACTATAACTACCCATCCTCCTCTACACTATAACTACCCATCCTCCTCTACACTATAACTACCCATCCTCCTCTACACTATAACTACCCATCCTCCTCTACACTATAACTACCCAGCCTCCTCTACACTATAACCACCCAGCCTCTTCTACACTATAACTACCCATCCTCCTCTACACTATAACTACCCATCCTCCTCTACACAAGAACTACCCAGCCTCCCCTCTCTTCACTACAACTACCCAGCCTCCCCTCTCTTCACTACAACTACCCAGCCTCCTCTACACAAGAACTACCCAGCCTCCCCTCTCTTCACTACAACTACCCAGCCAGTTTTCAAAACGTTTAGAATAATGTCTGTGAGTATAACAGAACTGATTTGGCAGGCAAAAACCTGAAAGAAATTCCATCCAGGAAGTGGGATTTTTTTATGTTTGTAGTTTTCTATTGAATGCCATTAAAGTATCCATTGACTTAGGACTCAAATTGCACTTCCTATGGCTTCCACTAGATTTCAACAGTCTTTACAAATAGTTTCAGGCTTGTATTCTGAAAAATGAGAGTAAGAGCAGTCTGAATGAGTGGACCCTACGGTGTCCCAGAGGTTTTTCATGCGCATGACCGAGAGCGCACCTTTCTTGTTTACCTTTTATATTGACTATGTTATTGTCCGGTTGAAATAGTATCGATTACTTAGGCTAACAACAACCTGAGGATTGATTATAAACATCGTATGACATGTTTCTATGAACCTTACGGATACTATTTGGATTTTTCATCTGCCTGTTTTGACTGTGTTTGAGCCTGTGCATTACTGAACAAAACATGCAAACAAAACTGAGGTTTTTGGATATAAACACGGATATAAGATGGCTATAAGACTTTATCGAACAAAACAAACATTTATTGAGTAAATGGGAGTCTTGTGAGTGCAACCATATGAAGATCATCAAAGATAAGGGATTAATGTTATCGCTATTTCTGACTTGTGTAACTCCTCTACTTGGCTGGTAACTGTTTGTAATGATTTGTCTGCTGGGCGCTGTTCTCAGATAATCACATGGTATGCTTTCGCCGTAAAGCCTTTTTGAAATCTGACACCGTGGTTTGATTAAAAATAAGTTAATCTTTAAACCGATGTATAACACTTGTATGTTATATGAATTTTTATCATGAGTATTTCTGTCTTTGAATTTGGCGCTCTGCAATTTCACTGGATATTGGTCAGGCGGGACCCTAGTGAGGTTAACATGATGCCTTCTAATTGCAGTCGCTCTACTCGTAATATACAGAAGAACGATCGCCTTGCGGCGAGGATAGGCAAGGGTAATTTCAGTGTAGGAAAGGATGAAACAGCGTCTGTGCCACCAGTAATTGCAGATAGTAGTATAAATGGCTTCTGGAGGGAAATGCTGTCGGAATGCTCAACCGGTGTCGCTCATTCAGCTGACAGAAACTTTCAACCGGTTCTCGCCGCCTCCCTTTACGTGGTCTGAGACGCCGAAGCCTCCCACCATTAGCTCTGACGTATTGAAAACCCTAGTCATTGGCGACTCCATTACCCGCAGTATTAGACTTAAAACGAATCATCCAGCGATCATACACTGTTTACCAGGGGGCAGGGCTACCGACGTTAAGGCTGATCTGAAGATGGTGCTGATTAAAGCTAAAACTGGCGCGTGTAGAGAGTGTAGGGATATTGTTATCCACATCGGCACCAACGATGCTAGGATGAAACAGTCAAATCAAATCAAATCAAATTTTATTTATATAGCTCTTCGTACATCAGCTGATATCTCAAAGTGCTGTACAGAAACCCAGCCTAAAACCCCAAACAGCAAGCAATGCAGGTGTAGAAGCACGGTGGCTAGGAAAAACTCCCTAGAAAGGCCAAAACCTAGGAAGAAACCTAGAGAGGAACCAGGCTATGTGGGGTGGCCAGTCCTCTTCTGGCTGTGCTGGGTGGAGATTATAACAGAACATGGCCAAGAGTCAGAGGTCACCAAGCGCAACATAGCTTCAGCGTGTAAATCAGCTAGAAAGATGTGTCGGCATCGGGTAATTGTCTCTGGCCCCCTCCCAGTTAGGGGGAGTGATGAGCTCTACAGCAGAGTCTCACAACTCAATCGCTGGTTGAAAACTGTTTTCTGCCCCTCCCAAAAGATAGAATTTGTAGATAATTGGCCCTCTTTCTGGGACTCACCGACAACCAGGAGCAAGCCTGGCCTGTTGAGGAGTGACAGACTCCATCCTAGCTGGAGGGGTGCTCTCATCTTATCTACAAACATAGACAGGGCAATAACTCCCGTAGCTCCACAATGAGATAGGGTGCAGGCCAGACAGCCTGCCAGACAGCCTGCCAGCTTAGTGCATTCAGTGTAGTCATCTCAGCCATCCCCACTGTGCCTTGACCTAGGTTGGGCAAAACTAAATATGGCAGTGTTCTCCTCAGCAATCTCACTGGAATAAATACTGTACCTCCTCCATTCTTGCTATTATTGAAAGAGATTATGATACCTCACATCTCAAAATAGGGCTACTTAATGTTAGATCCCTCACTTCCAAGGCAGTTATAGTCAATGAACTAATCACTGATCATAATCTTGATGTGATTGGCCTGACTGAAACATGGCTTAAGCCTGATGAATTTACTGTGTTAAATTAGGACTCACCTCCTGGCTACACTAGTGACCAAATCCCCCACGCGGAGTTGTTGCTAACATTTATGATAGCACATTTCAATTTGACGTTTTTGTCATTTGAGCTTCTAGTCATGAAATCTATGCAGCCTACTTAATCACTTTTTATAGCTACTGTTTACAGGCCTCCTGGGCCATTATACAGCGTTCCTCACTGAGTTCCCTGAATTCCTATCGAACATTGTAGTCATGGCAGATATTATTCAAATTTTTGGTGACTTTAATATTCACATGGAAAAATCCACAGACCCAATCCAAAAGGCTTTCAGAGCCATCATCGACTCAGTGGGTTTTGTCCAACCTGTCTCCGGACCTACTCACTGCCACAGTCATACTCTGGACCTAGTTTTGTCCCATGGAATAAATGTTGTGGATCTTAATGTTTTTCCTCATAATCCTGGACTATCGGACCACCATTTTATTACGTTTGCAATCGCAACAAATAATCTGCTCAGACCCCATCCAAGGATAATCAAAAGTCATGCTATAAATTCTCGGACAACCCAAAGATTCCTCGATGCCCTTCCAGACTACCCAAGAACGTCAGAGTACAAAAATCAGTTAACAACCTAACTGAGGAACTCAATTTAACCTTGCGCAATACCCTAGATGCAGTTGCACCCCTAAAAACTAAAAACATTTGTCATAAGAAACTAGCTCCCTGGTAGACAGAAAATACCCAAGCTTCCAGAATATTGTAACGGCGCCACAGCAAACTGGAAGTCTTCTGACTAGCTTGGAAAGACAGTACCGTGCAGTATCGAAGAGCCCTCACTGCTGCTCGATCATCCTATTTTTCCAACTTAATTGGGGAAAATAAGAACAATCCAAAATGTGTTTTTGGTACTGTCTCAAATCTAACTAAAAAGCAGCATTCCCCAAGAGAGGATGGCTTTCAATTCAACAGTGATAAAGTCATGACCTTCTTTGAGGAAAAAATCATGATCATTAGAAAGCAAATTACGGACTCCTCTTTAAATCTGCGTATTCCTCCAAAGCTCAGTTGTCCTGAGTCTGCACGACTCAAGTGTTTTGTACTATATCTCTTGACACAATGATGAAAATAATCATAGCCTCTAAATCATGGCCTCTAAACCAAGCTGCATAATGGACCCTATTCCAACTAAACTACTGCTCTCTGTTGTCGTGACGTTGTATTAGTTATGATGACTGCTGCTTATCGAATGATTAAAGGTTTATAATTGCGTGATGAAATTAATCAGGCAATTATTAACTCATTAACTTCTTGGTGACAGGGGGCAGTATTTTCATGTCCGCATGAAATGCATGCCCAAATTCAACTGCCTGCTACTCATTCCCAGAAGATAAGATATGCATAATATTAGCAGAACTGGATATGAAACACTCTGACGTTTTTAAAACTGTTTGAATCATGTCTGTGAATATAACAGAACTTATTTAGCAGGCAAAACCCTGAGGACAAACCATTCAGATTTTTTGTTTTTGCAGTCACTCTCTTTTCAACGGTTTTCATTGAGAATCCAGATTTCTAAGGGACCTTCTTGCAGTTCCTACCGCTTCCACTGGATGTCAACAGTCTTTAGAAATTGGTTGAGGTTTTTCCTTTGAGAAATTAAGAAGTAGCCCTGTTCAGAACGAGGGTAACTTGTAGTGTACTGTTTGTTAGAGGCGCGTGACCAGAAAGCTAGCTGCAGTCTGTATTGAACACAGATCATCCCGTCTTCAATTTTATCGATTATTTATGTTAAAAAATACCTAAAGTTGAATTACAAAAGTGGTTTGAAATGTTTTGGCATAGTTTACAGGTAAGTTTTGAGATAATTTTTAGTCACATTGCGCAAGTTGGAACCTGTGTTTGTCTGGATTTTAATCACTGATGGACATTTTGGACATTTTGGATATATCGACGGAATTAATCAAACAAAGGGACCATTTGTGATGCTTATGGGACATATTGGAGTGCCAACAAAAGAAGCTCGTCAAAGGTAAGGCATGAATTATATTTTTTATGTCTGTGTTTTGTGTCGTGCCTGCAGGGTTGAAATATACAGTGCCTTGCGAAAGTATTCGGCCCCCTTGAACTTTGCGACCTTTTGACACATTTCAGGCTTCAAACATAAAGATATAAAACTGTATTTTTTTGTGAAGAATCAACAACAAGTCGGACACAATCATGAAGTGGAACGACATTTATTGGATATTTCAAACTTTTTTAACAAATCAAAAACTGAAAGCTTGGGCGTGCAAAATTATTCGGTGTTCCTCAAGGTTCCTTTTTAGGACCACTATTGTGTTCACTATAAGAGTAGAAGAGAAGGAAAGAGACAGAGACAGAGGCAAAAAAGTATTTTGACCAGGACCGAACAGCCTCACTATCAACCTACAGCAGGTGAGTAACTACAGTAGATGATCAAGGAAGCGGCTAGACCCCAGCATGTTGTGCTCCACGGTGTCGTTGGTATGCTTGAACCCAAACCTGGCTAAATGTGTCTTCTCTAAACATGTAAGAGCTGGTGAAAAACAACCCATTAGAGGAAGTGCAGGTAAACTAAATAGGACTCCAGCGGGAACAAGCCTTGTTGAAGGGTTAGGCAGAAGGGGTTTGCTTTGAAGTGGCTCGGCACGGCAGTATTCCCCATGGCACCACACAGATACTTTATTTGAATAATGTTGCAGATTCACCCCAGTAAGCAGCGAGCACTGAGCTGTGTACGGTTGGGAAGATGACAGGTTTTAATTTTCACTTCTACTGAGAGGAATGGAGAGAGAGAGGGGGAAAGGAGCCAAAGAGGGGTGTGTGAGAGAGAGAGAGAGAGAGAGAGAGAGAGAGAAAAAATGAGAAGTAAATTGTCTTTCCTTTAGAACATTTTGACACTTTAAACCCTGGACAGTTTCCACAGCAGTAAATAAAGAGGCTAGGATCAATAGCAGTCAGCAATAAGAAGATAAAACAGATAAATATGAAATACAGCCGTACAAAATGGTATGGATTTCCTATGAGGCCACGTGACACAAGCTGCTTTGAAATGCAAATAGCAACTTATGCACATTGTCCTTTTCAGGCGCAGGCACCTATTGATCGGCTAAAACAAATTCTATTGATCATTGAATATTTAATGGGGATAATTAAATCCAGCGCCGAGGTACTTACACCCATTTCCAGGTTTCAGCGTGTCTCTCAGGAGACCTGGCGTTGACTTGCTAATGCTTCAGGATCCTTCTCTGAGATATGGCACCATGCTTCATTACAGTAAAATTTGATATTGAGAGTTAATGTTCAAGATATTTCACAATGTCTTTCACCTCCATGACGTGAATGTTCTCTGTGCTCTGCGTGAACAAAGAAAAGGTTTATTTGTTTAATAATCAAACACAATTCATAACATTACATTTTATGTGTATCTGTATATCCTTGTGGCCTATCAGTTAGGGCTGTTGCCTTCATAACACATGGCAACAACCAACAACACACAGGAAGCAGGAAGTCACTGTGGAACAGGAACAGGATGTTGTTTCAGACAGACATTTCTGTTCTGTGTGATTACACCACAAACAACCACAGCGTGCATTGATCACTATCAGCTCTCAGGTCCATGTTCTCAACTATTTGAGGACCTCCATCTCCTCAAAATCCTCTCTGCATTCATTCAGGAAAATAAGAGGAAAGAGGAGGAAGAAAAATCTCCCTAATCGACTGACATAATTTATGACATTAAGAAAGAGGGGAACAGGAAATTGTTGCTGTAGGAATAGCATTAGAGGGCAGGGCAAACCACACGGGCCAGTGTTAAACAAAGTGCCAATCAATAGTCCTTTTATTAGTGGTCACAATCAATACACTGGTGACGGAGCGGCCAATTAACACTATCGACCCACCTGCTGAGAGAGAAACGGAAGGAGGGAGGGGTTATGACAAAGAAGTGAGGAGGAGGAAGAACACTTTCCCCTCAGACCTGGTTTTCATTCATATCGACTGAGGGGAAAGCAGCAACGGGGGGAGAAAGAAAGCAGGAGGGTTGTGAGGAGAGAGAAAGTAAGAAAGAAAGAAAGAAAAAGAAAGAAAGAAAGAAAGAAAGAGAAAGAAAGAAAGAAAGAAAGAAAGAAAGAAAGAAAGAAAGAAAAGGCAGGATTCCCACCGTGGCGGGCATCCCAGGGGTCTGGTGTGGAGGTCTGGAAGACACCATGACAGTTACCAGATCTCCCTGGAGGAAGTGTGGGTCAGGGGAGGCCACTGGCCTCTGTCTCCCAACATCCACATCTCCTGACTGGCCTGACTGTGTGGAGAGCCTTTTCCGGTCCAGTGTTTGTGTGTGTTGAGGGTGACCTGTCTGTCCTGCATTGGGAAGGCGCTGTGCCTCCTCTTCTCACCATTGGGTCAGAATGACAATGAGATCACACCACTAAGGTCCCCTCTATGTGGCCCTGTGCCCCAGGAGGCTGGCGTGTGAGGAGGGTTAGAAGTGCCTTCTCCAAAGACGTTCATTCTGATATTGTGGGTAATATGGCTGGGGGGAGAGGATGGGTAAATGTTTTCAAATACCTTGTTAGGGTTAAGAGTGTATAATATTAAATGTTTCAACAACACCACTGTCATTGGCAAAGTCCCAAAAACAGACTAGCAGCTCAAAATGCCTGCCTCACTACATCTTCCAGTCATTTACCTCAGCTCATATACTGTATGAGCTGACATCCCATCACACCTTCCCAGGGACCGTCCAATGTTGACAGTTAGCCCCCCCCCCGTCTTTCCTGTTCCCTTTCCCCGTTCCCAAGGAGATAGGGTCAGAATGACATCTGGTCCATGTCAGCTGGCGGGGCAGAACTCAGTAGAGGTTATCATACACGGCAGAGGTTATCACAGCCCTTCTATCTGACCACAGTTGGAACACAGACCCTGCATCCTGCGTGGAGGGAGCACCCCCAAACACACACACCAAACCAGTGTGCAGACAGCACAATGAGGAAGGAGCGTGACGGGGGGATGAGAAGGAGTGTGGGGGGGTTCAGGAAGCGACAGTCAGAGCTAGCAGCGTGTGAAGTGATAAGCCTGGGGCAAGGACCCCCACACCCTAAGGGGGACCAGGGGCTATGAGGCTACTGTCTCAGCCTCAGACCCAGCTCTGTCCCCAATGACTATCCACCAATGGTCTGAAACACATACGGAAGCACACGCAGGCATACATACAGTACATGCTTGCAAGGACATATGCACACGCGCACACACACACACACACACACTCGCGCACACACACACGCGCACACACACACAGGACACACACACACAGGACACAAAATGGGGCTATTTGACACTTCAACATTAACCATCTCATCATTAGTCCTGTCTACTGTGCACCAAGTGCTTGGTTTCAGGTTACCTCCGATTCAGGTTCAAAGGAGGACACACTTCCTCAGTAACATCTCCTGCTATCTGACAGCTAAAATAGAGGAAGAAACAGGGATCCACAGGCTCAGAGGCCTTTAATACACTATTTCCATAGACTTCTAACACGACTGATAAACTCACTGAGTCAAGTTGATATTTATTTATATTAACATGTCAAATTGAGTAAGTGATTGAGGCTCTTGCATGATTAGTGAAATGAGTGAGAGACATGTAGTTGGTTTCCACAATCCTCTGGGCTGTGAGTCTGATATACCTGTCAGTGAAACATCTGAGGAATGGCTGTCTATATCTCAGTTAACACAACGATAACTACAGGAACATGGACCGTAGGATATTAGGGATAACCCCAAGAATTACCACAAGAGTCATTGACCATCACTATCTACCATCCTGACCATTCATGTTCGAGTGATGATGTTCAAAACATCATGAATTTCTGACCAGAACAGCTAATATGAGAGTTTTCAAAAATGTGCCTCTGTTTGTTCAGTCTGTCTGCCTGTCTGCCTGTCTGCCTGTCAATCTGTCTGTATGTGTCTGTCTGTCTGCCTTTCTAACCATCTATCTGTCTACACATCTCTCCTTATTCACCCTCCATCAAAGTTTAACCAGCCCTTTCATGTAAAGGCCTGCTTTGATGAATTAAAGACTGTTGGAGTACACAAGGTGGGTAGGTTTCTCTCGGTCCACTGGTGGAAAATATTCACAGGCTGGGATGGGATCTCCTTCCTAGTTCTTCTGTAAGGCTTCATCTGTCCTCTCCTCTGCCCCGTCAGCCTAACAAAGAGCTGCTCTGTAATCTCAGACTCGAGTCCCAGTCCTCTAAAGAAAAATCTTTACATCTTAGAATTGCGCTGCCCTTTACTTATTGATCATGTGGAGGCCTTTTCTGCGATGAGGGAGGGTGGATGGGAGAAGGAAGTAATTCCCCAGCAGCAGAGAACAAAATAGACATGCAACACACTGCTGACCAGACCAGACAGAAATAATGGGATTTTCAGATTGATTCTCCCCATGTGATGAAACCACAGAGTAACACACTCGTCAGTACTCCTACACTGGGTAAAACTCAGATTCAAGTCTGTTGCTCATTTCACAGATTGAAGTTCCAGCCATCCAAAAATGTTATACTGTGGCTAGTGTTCATAAAACTATACATACATACAGTATGTGTGACTCAATCAAATGAACATGTGGATCTCTGTTAGACTCATGAACAAAATACAGAACCAAGAGTGGACTGATTCACAGTGAATAGAGGCCAGACCAGGCTAAAAACACACAGAGACAGTCTAGTCTTGCTGAACACACACGGAGGCCAGGCTAAAAACACACAGAGAAAATCGAGTCTTGCTGAACGCACACGAAGGCCAGGCTAAACACACACAGAGACCTTCTAGCTTAGCTCAACCCTCACAGATGCCAGGCAAGGCTAAACTAAACATACACAGAGACTTTCTAGTCTGGCTCAACCCTCACAGATGCCAGGCAAGGCTAAACTAAACATACACAGAGACTTTCTAGTCTGGCTCAACCCTCACAGATGCCAGGCAAGGCTAAACTAAACACACACAGAGACAGTCTAGCCTAGCTCAACCCTCACAGATGCCAGGCAAGGCTAAACTAAACACACACAGAGACAGTCTAGTCTGGCTCAACCCTCACAGATGCCAGGCAAGGCTAAACTAAACACACACAGAGACAGTCTAGTCTGGCTCAACCCTCACAGATGCCAGGCAAGGCTAAACTAAACACACACAGAGACAGTCTAGTCTGGCTCAACCCTCACAGATGCCAGGCAAGGCTAAACTAAACACACACAGAGACAGTCTAGTCTGGCTCAACCCTCACAGATGCCAGGCAAGGCTAAACTAAACACACACAGAGACAGTCTAGTCTGGCTCAACCTTCACAGATGCCAGGCAAGGCTAAACTAAACATACACAGAGACAGTCTAGTCTGGCTCAACCCTCACAGATGCCAGGCAAGGCTAAACTAAACATACACAGAGACCTTCTAGTCTGGCTGAACCCACACAGAGGCCAGGCAAGGCTAAACTAAACATACACAGAGACAGTCTAGTCTGGCTCAACCCTCACAGATGACAGGCAAGGCTAAACTAAACATACACAGAGACAGTCTAGTCTGGCTGAACCCACACAGAGGCCAGGCAAGGCTAAACTAAACATACACAGAGACAGTCTAGTCTGGCTGAACCCACACAGAGGCCAGGCCAGTATAAAGGCACACAGAGTACAGTCTCTAGGCTGAGTGGGGTCAGTGCCAGGAGTGTGTGATGAGGGAGCTTGAGATGTAGTGAAGCACAGCAAGCACCAAAGCCCTGGCTAAGTGAACAGATTAGAGGACCGCACAGCATAGTGGTGCAGCTCTCCTCTCCTCTCCCTCTGCTTCTGCACTCACATTGACAGAGGTCAAACACACTCACACATACACACATGTACCATGCACAGAGACACACACACACACCGTACCACAGTCAGCACACCATGAACACTCCAGACATACTGAACAGCATCCCACCAAGGAGAGACATAGACAGAGGTCAAACACACTCACACATACACACATGTACCATGCACAGAGACACACACACACCGTACCACAGTCAACACACCATGAACACTCCAGACATACTGAACAGCATCCCACCAAGGAGAGACATAGACAGAGGTCAAACACACTCACACATACACACATGTACCATGCACAGAGACACACACACACACCGTACCACAGTCAACACACCATGAACACTCCAGACATACTGAACAGCATCCCACCAAGGAGAGACATAGACAGACTGTAGTCAGCATAGAACATACATCTCAGTCAAGTAAAAAGTCCATGGTAAGATCCAACACAGACACAGGGGGACCATGTGCAGAACACAGCAGAACATAGGACATAGTGTTACCAGCTAGCTCCTGCCTCCACTTTCTGCTAGAACCCTGGTCTATGTCCCAAATAGCACCATATGCCCTATGTAAGTACACTACAGGGCCCACAGGGCTCTGGTCAAAAGGGATGTATTATATAGGGGATAGTGAGCTATTTGCAACACAGCCCTGGTGATACACTCTTTTGTTGCTGAGGATTTTCCTGCACAGCAGGAAATGCACATTTGTAGCGTATTTCAGTTTAAAAAGAGTAATTTCCATTTTGAAATTTCAGACCTGGTTTGCCCTAACAAACAATGTATCAACCCCTTCACAAATGTCCATTAATTATAATAAACATAATAACTCACATTTTCTGTTGCAGTACGATTCTTTTAGAAAATGTCCGTCTATCAGTGTGATGCGTGTTATGGTGAAACATGTCTACATCATGGGTGTGTGTTGTGTTCCCCCTACCAAGTAGCCCCAAGGTAACTCTATCTGTTTACTCTCAACACTTCTGGGTGACAGTGGTGTTTGACACTTGGAATTTAAGCAGGGCACCAAAGAGGTTTTCTACAACCTCACTGACTCAGACTCTGTCTGCTTGTTTTCCCATGAGCTAGGTAAACATGACACTTGTTGAAGGAACTTCATTCACCATATATTTCATATATTTCACCATATATTTCAGAGGAATGCTAGGTACTCTCCCTTGTGCCTCTCTCCATTCATGTTTTCTTCTCTCTCCCTACCTCTATCTCTTCCTCGTCTCTCTCTCTCCCCTCCCTCTCTGCTTCTCTCTCTCTCCTCTCTCCCTCCTCTCTCTCCTCTCTCCCTCCTTCTCTCTCTCTCCCTAATTCTCTCTCGCTCTCTCTCCCTAATTCTCTCTCTCCCTCCTTCTATTTCTCTCTCTCTCTCAATTCAATTCAATTCAATTCAAGGGCTTTATTGGCATGGGAAACATGTGTTAACATTGCCAAAGCAAGTGAGGTAGACAACATACAAAGTGAATATATAAAGTGAAAAACAACAAAAATTAACAGTAAACATTACACATATCTCTCTCTCTCTCTCTCTCTCTCTCTCTCTCTCTCTCTCTCTCTCTCTCTCTCTCTCTCTCTCTCTCTCTCTCTCTCTCTCTCTCTCTCTCTCTCTCTCTCTCTCTCTCTCTCTCTCTCTCTCTCTCTCTCTCTCTCTCTCTCTCTCTCTCTCTCTCTCTCTCTCTCTCTCTCTCTCTCTCTCTCTCTCTCTCTCTCTCTCTCTCTCTCTCTCTCTCTCTCTCTCTGTCTGTCTGTCTGTCTGTCTGTCTGTCTGTCTGTCTGTCTGTCTGTCCACCCAAGAGTTGTCCACTAATATGCTCCTATCCTAGAGATAAATGGACAGAAATGTCTACAATCTAGATCTCTTAACTTCAGAAGAGGAAAATATCTTGAACAGAATAACATGTTAAAAGCAGTGGTATTGCATTTCAAGGAGACCCCTCTTATTTGGGTACAGCCATTGCAAATAGAGGCGGGGGACTTGAGATCTGATCCAACCCCTGCTCTCTCCAAAGTAAGCTTGACAATCTGCAAATCAGAAATTAGCACTAACAACCAAAAGCTGAAGCTGGTTTTGAAATCTGATGATGTATTCGCTGTGAGGCCAAGGTCAGGGTTCAGGCTAGAAACCGATGTTCAGAAACTACTTTACAATAACCAGCATCTCCGGCATCAAAGGTATATGATTTCACCTTTCTTACATTTAGACCTTTTGATGTTGGCAGCTACATAACATCTGCTTCTAAGTTGGATGGATTTAAAGGAGCCCTCCATTTTAAGGCAGATCCAGATTTGACAAACAGTGGAGGGAGGGAAATAACTTTGGTCAGGCCTTGTTGTAGATAGCGCATGTGATTTGAATGGAAAAATGTAACTGAAATGAAATAACCATGTCCAAGTGGCAATCTGACTGAGCTGTAGCAGAGACTGGGGAAGGGAAATGCATAACATTGTTCTGAGACAAAGGAATGACAGTCCTGCTGGATTTCATTAGCATAGAATCATGCCAGTATTCTGTTCAGAATTTGCCTATTCTCTCTGCTAACCTCCAGCTAGACACATTGGGCATGTGGAGTGATATGCAAACTGGTGTCATTTTATGGCAAGAAGTTCTCACTTTTGTCTGAACATTTTAAAGCATGAGGTTTAGAGTGACTCATTTAGTAACAATAAAACTGTACTGGTAGATGTAAAATCCTCAGAAATTCAGGCTTCGTTTCCAAGTCATGCAAGTTGAGCAGAGCACATGTGATTAGCTCATCCCAGATGTCAGCCATGATGTAAATCACAGACTACTATAGGCAGCAGATCAGGTTGTCTTGGAGAGGAATGGAGATCATGTCAGACACAAGTGGGTAAAGATCCTAAAGACCAGACCCATTAGCTTATGGGGGGGACAAGAGCAGGAAGTCAGAACTTTGTCAAAAAACATGGAAATAAAGTATCATTAAGTTCTGTGGGTGGACATGACGTGGGGGGAGACAAGCAGGAGACGAAGAGGAATAAATGTGTGGAGGAAAAGAGGAGGAAATATTTTTAGCACCATCTGGATTGAGTTTGAAGTCAACCATGGAGGAACCTCCTGTGCCTGTGTGCAGCAAACCAGGACCAGAGGTCTGGCGGATTCAACTGTCATTGGTGGAAATGCTGTGGCTGGGGTATAGGGCTGGAGTATAGCACTGGGGTTGAGGACAGGGCTGGGGTATAGGGCTTGAGTATAGCACTGGGGCCGAGGACAGGGCTTGGGTATAGAGCTAGGACTGAGTATAGTGCTGGAGGTGAGGACAGGGCTGTGGCTGAGTATAGTGCTGGGGCTGAGTATAGTGTTGGGGCTGAGTATAGGGCCGCAGCTGAGTATAGGGCCGGAGCTGAGTATAGGGCTGGAGGTGAGGACAGGAATGGGGCTGAGTATAGTGTTGGGGCTGGGGTATAGGTCTGGGGCTGAGTATAGTGCTGGGGCTGAGTATAGGGCCGCAGCTGAGTATAGGGCTGGAGCTGAGTATAGGGATGGAGGTGAGGACAGGAATGGGGCTGAGTATAGTGTTGGGGCTGGGGTATAGGTCTGGGGCAGAGTATAGGGCTAGGGCTGAGTATATTGCTGGGGATGAGTATAGTGCTGGGCCTGAATATAGGGCTGGGCTGAGTATAGTGCTGGGACTGAATATAGGGCTGGGGCTGAGTATAGGGCTGGGGCTGAGTATAGGGCCGGAGCTGAGTATAGGGCTGGAGGTGAGGACAGGGCTGGGGCTGGGGTATAGGTCTGGGGCTGAGTATAGTGTTGGGGCTGGGGTATAGGTCTGGGGCTGAGTATAGGGCTGGGGCTGAGTATAGGGCTGGAGGTGAGGACAGGGCTGGGGCTGGGGTATAGGTCTGGGGCTGAGTGTAGGGCTAGGGCTGAGTATAGTGCTGAGGCTTTGTATAGGTTTGGGCAGAGTATAGGGCTGGACTGAGTATAGTGCTGGGGCTGAGTATAGGGCTGGACTTTGTATAGTGCTGGAGGTGAGGACAGGGCTGGGGCTGAGTATAGTGCTGGGGCTGAGTATAGTGCTGGGGCTGAGTGTAAGGCTGGGGATGAGTATAGGACTGGAGGTGAGGACAGGGCTGGGGCTGAGTATAGTGCTGGAGGTGAGGACAGGGCTGGGGCTGAGTATAGGGCTAGGTCTGAGTATAGTGCTGGGGCTGAGTATAGTGCTGGGGCTGAGTGTAAGGCTGGGGATGAGTATAGGACTGGAGGTGAGGACAGGGCTGGGGCTGAGTATAGGACTGGGGCTGAGTATAGTGCTGGGGCTGAGTGTAAGGCTGGGGCTGAGTATAGGACTGGAGGTGAGGACAGGGCTGGGGCTGAGTATAGGACTGGGGCTGAGTGTAAGGCTGGGGCTGAGTATAGGACTGGAGGTGAGGACAGGGCTGGGGCTGAGTATAGTGCTGGGGCTGAGTATAGTGCTGGGGCTGAGTGTAAGGCTGGGGCTGAGTATAGGACTGGAGGTGAGGACAGGGCTGGGGCTGAGTATAGTGCTGGGGCTGAGTGTAAGGCTGGGGCTGAGTATAGGACTGGAGGTGAGGACAGGGCTGGGGCTGAGTATAGGACTGGAGGTGAGGACAGGGCTGGGGCTGGTGTTTAGGCACAGGTCTGTGGCTGAGTATAGGGCTTGGGCTGAGTATTGTGCTGGAGTATAGGTCTGGGGATGATTATAGGGCTAGGGCTGAGTAGAGTGCTGGGGCTGAGTATTGTGCTGGAGTATAGGTCTGGGGATGATTATAGGGCTAGGGCTGAGTAGAGTGCTGGGGCTGAGTATCGGGCTGGGCTGAGTATAGGCCTGAACTGAGTTTAGGGCTGGAGGTGAGGTCAGGGCTGGGGCTGAGTATAGGGCTGGGGCTGAGTATAGGGCTGGGGCTGAGTATAGGGCTGGTTGTGAGGACAGGGCTGGGACTGAGGACATGGCTGAGGTATAGTGCTGGGGTTGGTGTTTAGGTCTGGGCCTGGGGCTGAGAACAGTGCTTGGGTAGAGGTCTGGGTCTGGGGTTTAAGGCTGATGCTGGGGGTGGAGCTTGGCTGTCTACATGGGGCCTACACAGGACTCAGTTGGTCTGGTAGCAGTTAGCCCTGAGCCAGCACACTTACCTGCACATGAAAGTAGTCAGGTCAGTTTTCTCAGACCTGTAAAATAACCACAGCAAAGTGATGATGACTACCAATTGGGTGTCTTGTACTTCTTTCAAAACCACAACGAAAAATCAAAACAAAAATGTGTGTCGTGATAATGGAAGGTAAATCTCTGCCTACATGTTTCTCCTATGTAACTCAAGCCTAATTCACATCACTACATAACTATGCCTACATGTTTCTCCTGTGTAACACAAGCCTAATTCACATCACTACATAACTCTGTGTTTTCCTTCCTTTGGTGTGTCTTTAAACTCAAACTCAAAATCAAAGAGGAAAGAAGGGACCTGAACTCTCTTAGGAAAATATTTTTTTTCTTAGATTGCCCTAACCTTTTTTATGGAAGTTTCTTGCATGTGTTAGAGTACCTTTACAGGATCGGTGTCCCCCCACGGGACGGTTGAGCTGACATAGGCAAATGGAATTAGCATGAGGTTGTAAGTAACAAAATAAAATCCCAGAACATAGACATATCTGATATGGCTAGAAAGCTTAAATTCTTGATAATTTAACTGTACCGTCCAATTTGCAGTAGCTATTACAGTGGAAGAATACCATACTATTGTTTGAGGAAAGTGCACAATTATAAACTTGAAAATGTATTGATAACCCAATTAGGGATATTTGGGCAGTCTTGATACAACATTTTGAACAGATGTGCAATGGTTCATTGGATCAGTCTAAAACTTAGTGTCTAGTGTCTAAAATCTAAATTGTGCCTGGGCTGGAATAATGCATTATGGCCTTTCTCTTGCATTTCAAAAATGATGGTAAAAATGATAAAAAATACATATATTTTACCAGATCTAATGTGTTATATTCTCCTACGTTAATTTCACATTTCCACAAACTTCAAAGTGTTTCCTTTCAAATGGTATCAAGAAATGATATCAGTCTCCCCTCAGGAGACTGAAAAGATTTGGCATGGGTCCCCAAATCCTCAAAAAGTTCAACAGCTGCACCATCGAGAGCATCCTGACCGGTTGCATCACCGCCTGGTAAGGCAACTGCTCGGCATCTGACCGCAAGGCGCTACAGAGGGTTCCTGCAATCCAGGACCTATATAATAGGCGGTGTCAGAGGAAGGCCCATAACATTTGTACACTGCTGCTAATCTCTGTTTATTATCTATGCATAGTCACTTCACCCCTTATGTTTTACTTTAGTTTATTTGGTAAATACTTTCTTAACTCTTCTTGAACTGCACTATTGGTTAAGGGCTTGTAAGTAAGCATTTCACGGTAAGGTCTACTACACTTGTTGTACTTGGTGCATGTGACAAATAAAGTTTAATGATTTTTTATTTGAATATGCATATCCTTGCTTCGGGTCCTGGTCCTTTTAAAGTACATCAGTGATGTTATTGAAGCAAACACTGCCTCACTGCATAAGAAGAGAACGAGCCGATCAGTGTCTATTGTCACGTCCCACATTATAAACACACACAGCCTCTTCTGAAGAGTTCACGGTCCATCTCTTCCTGGAACCAGACGAATGAAGAAACCAAAAACAATATTTCTGAAAAAAGAAGAGTCTCAAATCTAACTGTCAGCTCAAGCGAGAATTATTTCCCCGCAGGCGGCTCGCCACTTTTCCTTGGTAATCTGCCCCAAAACTCCTAGTGAAGCCTTTCAAAACTATTTATGCAAACAAACATCATGCACAGCTATTTATATTGGCACCACTTCTCACTTAACCACTCTCAACCAGGACCAGATGGGGCCCCACTCTCTCTCAGTGGCGCAGAGGCAGCTGCAGAGGAATAGGGAGTTTAGTTCAGTAGGCACAGCAAACCAACGAGACCCAGGCCCGGCCAGATTCCCCTGAACTACCTCCACTCATCCCAACTCATCATACTCCTGATGGAAGTACTGGACAGAGGACAGAGGTAAACAGCTCACCCCATGAACTTCACCTTCAAAGAAGGATAGGATAGAATTCACGTCTTTGAGGAGGAAAATGACAATTTAATATGTCTGTTGTACCTAAATGTAGATACAGCAACTGATTCCATCGATATATACCTGTAATTTATCACGTTCCGTAGATTCTCTGAAATATTGACATTCAAAAAGTTAAAGATCGCAACAACTTTAATATGTACCATGCCTCCTATCGTGTTAACAGCCGTGGCTGTAGTGTGAAGTGTAATTGGAGTGACAGCAATGAGAAGCGTCTCCCTGCCTTCCTCAGTGGGCCAGAGAGCTGGACCATGATGCACTTCTCCTTCCTGGCTGCTGCTGGCCCTCTGCCGCGGGGGAAAGTTAATTCCAGAGCCAGCAGCCATCTTAGGAGAGACCACACCAGAGGAGGCTGGTGGGAGGAGCTATAGGAGGACAGGCTCATTGTAATGTCTAGAATGAAATAAATTGAACGTTATCAAACAGCTCAGTCATATGCAAACCACGTTTGATCCGTTCTATTGATTCCATTCCAGCCATCACAATGAGCCTGTCCTCCTATAGCGCCTTCCACCAGCCTCCTCTGGACCACACATACACAACCACATGAATAGCAACAGAGATGCAGCTACACTTGGCCAATAAGGACATGCACTGCACACGATGTGTGGACAAAATTAGATTGAAAATATGCGGCATGCCCAAACATGAACGTTAGGAAATTTACGGAGCTACACACACACAACACCGCAGAAGGTCTGGCACACCCAGTATAGACATGTACTGTATACACCCTCTGAAAACAAACACACAAAGACAGCCAGAGGCCCTAAGAAGTAAAGACGCTATATGACGTATACCAACTTCCAGTCAACACACACACACACACACAACAACCTTACGTAGACACAGCCAGATACCTCAAGGACAAAGTAAACACACACTGCACTGAGCAAGGCTCTCCATAAGCAGTTCTTTCCCAGAGTCACAGGAAGCTCTCACAGTGACAAGCTACAAATCCCTGACACCACCACTGATGATAGCTTTACAGCACAGCCTTCAGAGGCCTCTGCCAGGCCCAGGCAGCCTACACACTCACACACACACACACACACACACACACACTCACAGACACACATACACACACTCACACTCTCACACACACACTCACACACTCATACACACACACACACACCACTCACTCTCTCACTCACACACACACACACACACACACACACAGTCCCAGGAGCACCAGAGTAGTGACTTGGGTCATTGGGATGTGCAGTTTATAGTACTGCTATACTAGTGACTGTAAAGACATGGATCCCCATCCAAAAGAATGTTCTTGCAGAGGTTATATGGTGTTTTGTAGAGGGACAGAGGGAGTGTCTGTGGCATCTGGGCAGCCCTAACTGGGCCTATTCCTACAATCACACAGACAACAACCGTGTGTGTCTCTTCTCTACCTAGGTATATCTTCTATGTTGCTTATTGAAATATTTATGCAAATATGTTCTTCTCCCCACCTCCCTGGGTTAATAAAGATTGAATGATCCCCACTGTGTGCAGGACAATCTGTTCACTCGGCCCTCTAGATGTTTGTTTTACATTTAACTGGGCACTGGTATGTATGGCCACATCCCTGATCATCTGACCACTTCTCATTAGAATATTTAGGACTTTTCTTTCCATTTTGGATAATTTAGCAGCAGTAATAACACACCCCGGATGAGGTGTGTGTGTAATAATTCAGGATAGGATCACTAGTGAGTGAGGTGTGGATTCATGGGGATATATCAATCCACCTTAATGAGATTGCTCACCTCTACGTCTGTGCTCTCATCCCTTCCCCAGGTTCTCCCTCTCTCCATCTGTCTGGCCTTATTACCATTTCATATAAAACCTGAAATATCTTATGAAAACCCAGCAAAGCTTTGTGAGCTTCATTAAATCAGCATAAGAAATGTATTAAGTGGGAAGAGACGTCTTGGAGGCATGGCGTATAGCCCCCTGTGTTGACTTAACCTTTATCTTAGTGTTCTGTCTGATCCTGATGGGAAGAGGACCTGGAACTCAAACAGTCTGCTTACCACAGGAACCAGGCTGAAATAACCAGAGCATCTTCTGAATAGCCTGCAGTACATCCTTGGATATCTACTTTGTCCCTTAAGGGCTACTGTAGACATGTACCATGGAAGAGGGAGATGAATGTAGTCTGTACACTAAATATTCTGAAGGTGTAAATGCAGGGACCATTCTGCTGTATATCCCTAAGAGATTCAATCAGGGACCAAAACAATCCTACTGAGAGGAAATGGAGTGGATGGGTTTGTGTTAACAGCTCATTTGAACTCTGATTAAATTTCAAGGTGCTTCTCCAGACTGGAGGCTGAAATCGGACAAGACATGGTAGACTGATGTCTATACAGCAAAGTAATGTTGCTGTGTCAGCACCTGAGCTAATGCTCTTGTCCTGTAAAATTGAACATGTCATCACAGGTAAAATAGTCAAAGAGTGGAACATAACACACATTCACCTGACAAGCAACGTGAACAAAACAGTCAGATGTGGGATTCAAGTAGTTTACAATCCCCTGACAAAGATACAAAATTACTATTGGAATTTGTAAAGGAAATAGGTTAATAGATACTCAGTTCAAAACATGTCTAAATGAACCTGAAGATGGGGCATTTTAAAGAGCAATTGCAAACTGGCCAGTTAGGTTTGCCATTACAATTAGTGTTGATTTGGGCCTGATGCAGTGAGATCCACAGTGACTGTTCCATACATTATGTATGAGGCTGTCCATATGCACTTGGGCCATCATGCATGCCCTTGTGAGAAGCACAGACCACAGCAAAGCAATCTACATGTTCTGCCCCACTTATGTACACACATTCCTCTGTAACTGAGGAGGAATAATAACCTCCCATCTCCACAAGATTTTACTTCTTAAAGATAATAATTCAGCTATAGCACACTAAATTGAGTATGAAACACAAATGTGATTTTTATTCAAATTCTATTCGTAATTGTGTATTACTATTAACAACAGTAGGCCTAGTAAAGCCAATGGAGAAAGAAGGTCTACAGTTACAGTTCTATTTTAAAGGACTATTGGTCCTTCTCTTATCAAGGAGAGCATCTTTATCCATCTCATCTACATAATGTTGTCATGACCACTGCTTCTCCAGTCAACGCTCAATACTCATACAGTGTGTCAACGTGCAGCTTGATACAATTGACCATTCCCACTACCTGTGTAACATCTGTAAAGGTATCCAAGGGCAATTCGACCACTGTGTCCGCTGCCAACCTACTTTATCTCCTTGGAGAATCTCTGAAGGGATCAAAATCCATCTTTACTCGCGGCTCTCTGGCGCCACTCGAAGAGAAAGCCCGTAATCGCAGACGCATCTCCAGGGACTAAACACGCAATTACATTTGAGTGGAGAGGCATTGAAATATCACTCTCATATCAACCATGACAACAACGATTATATCCAAGATAGAAGGGAATGAAGCCGATCGCATTTGGTTGGTGACAGCGGGAATCGTCACTCTTGTTATTGTCAATAGGAAATAGTTTGAACTTAAATCAATAAATAATTATATATTTAGCTATTCTGTGTGTGTGTGTGTGTGTGTGTGTGTGTGTGTGTGTGTGTGTGTGTGTGTGTGTGTGTGTGTGTGTGTGTGTGTGTGTGTGTGTGTGTGTGTGTGTGTGTGTGTGTGTGTGTGTGTGTGTGTAAATGCTTGCGATAATGACATTTAATTCCGAATTGCGCGTGTGAGGAGAGAGAAAGAGAGAGAAATTCATGAACTTCCTTATTCTAATAAACCTTACAATTATTTATCATTGTATTCTCAGCGAGGGAGCTATATTTCTTCCACAACTTTCAACTGACCATCATTCAATTAAAATGCAATCTCGTCGCCCCCTTTCCACTGGTATTTAATTAGAATTGAGAGCGCAGGGTTTTCCACGTCGTTTTTTCCACACAGCTCTCGGGTTTTACCTCAAAGGCATAGTTTCCCTGTGTTTGCGTCCCACCCTGTTCCCTATATAGTGCACTACTTTTGACCAGAGTCCTATTGGCCCTGTTCAAAAGTAGTGCACTATATAGGGCATATGGTGCCATTTCAGACTCAGAAACTGTGTAACTTGCTGGTTTAACAAGGGCATGTATCCATTTGTTAATTGATGCAATTACGCATTACGCGTAATGGTCACGTAGGTCTCCAGGCACGCATCAATCACTCGTCTATTGACCTGCCAAAGCCTTTCCATCCGCTCCTACTGGGACCGATCCTCTCCTCCTGATTCACTCCCCCTCCTCTCTCCTACTCTCTCTCTAATAGAGAAAGATGGGAACATCATCGTCATTAAGTCGGTCTTACACCTCTGACCGGACATATAGAGGCGCACAGAGGTCGTAAAAACGCGTTAAATCCACGACCATCCACTGGTGTTCACTTTTTTCACTTTCAAATATTCATCATCCGCAAATCCCAATGTAAAAAAGACACAATAAGTGAGTGAGGTATAGTGTCTTCAAATTAAGATTTTTTTTTGTATGGATAAATATGTTTTATTATTATTGTTCAAGTGAGCACATGAGACTAACTAACTAAAATTATTATTTTATGATGAAGATGCTGATAAGAAATAGCAAATAATCAGATATCCCAAATGAAAGAAAACATAACTGAAGGCTTTCAGTTCAAATATTGTCCAAATAAATATGTATTATTCTATGCATAATAATAACAAAATATGCTCGGTGGTCATTTCAGTTGGTATTATTTTATAATTGGACATGATACGCATCAAGAGCCTTGATCTATCTGACAGTTCCACAACTGTACCAGAACAATCCCTTTCCTTTATACTCTTATCAGTGAAGCAAGTGAAGAAGACCACTGCACAAAGCCGAGGCGACACGGGGAGCACAGAACACCTTAAGAAAACGCGATGTTAGATGTGATTGGCAAAGACATTATTCTATCCTTGCTGTCCTGTCGTTCCGGGATTACAATGACGTCACACTGATACCCTTGCATGGGTGAATGCTAAAGAACTATAGAGGCACAAATAATAGCACAAGCAGAGTCCATATCTTGCAAGTCTTACGTTATCCTGTAAACCTTCTTCAGCTAATACAACAACCATTTTTGTACTTAATGTCGCGTAATTTCATTTTCTTATCATTTCCTCCGGGGGATTATTCATATATAAAACTATCTGCAGCTGTTGGTAACAGCCTCAACTCTCCCTCCTAAGTGCAATCATCTATTATTGAGCGAGAGGCCGTGCGTGGAAATGTGTGTAAGAAGGTGGATTTGAAGTAGAATTGGTTACAATCGATCAAGGGTGAAGAATATTCCTGATGTTAACAAAAGAAGCAGCTATGTCTTTCTCTCAGTTTGGATATCCTTATAATGCAACTTCACAGGTAAGACAATATCGACATGCTTTTTTCTCTCTCAATTTCAAAGTGACAAATATGTAAACAAACGAGCATCATTTTAATTTGAACAGCTCACTGTATAATCTAGATGCAGCACTGAATGGTTGCTTTCAGAATATTGACAGCTATTTTCAGGTGACGCTTTTGTTTAATCAACATATCGACAGACATAAACACAGGTCCAATTTAATTGAATTATGAATGTACTCACGTGTTGTTTTGATCTGACTAAAGACCTGTGTGTATTACTACGCTATAGCTCCGTTGTGTAGCCTAATTGCGCTCTGAAGTTAACAGTGAACCTTCCCAACTTTCTCTTTCATTCAGAGATCTCTGAATTTAGTATTGACAATAACTATTATTTAGAAAACGTGAAGTAGCCGTACGGATTTATGGTTAAAATATATTTGTTTGGAGACAACTGGACAAATGTATACAATAAAAGTTCTCAGAACTTTCATTCAACTAGAAATAAGTTATTTTCCTATAAGAGTATTAAAAGTTTTAGATCCTTTGTTTTCATCCAATTTCAGTAGCCTACAATAGTTTAGTCGGGCAGTGTATGAATACTTTGGGAAGTCCTTTTATATCAAATTAAAAAGCTAAATTAACTGAAACACATTATTTCCAAAATGGTACCTTATGATTTCACCTGGATATTATGTCAAATGCGATTCTAAAACTTTTAATCGAATTAGGCATACACACACAGCACGCGTTTAAATCTAGTCTCCATCTTACCTGAATTGTCCTGTATCTCAAAACCATATCAAAATATATTCTAGATATGAAGATAACAGAGCTCATACACGAAACACGAATGACATGTCTATAATCCACAATTCTCTTCATGCAGTTTTTCGTATCGGCAAACCCCAGTACGACTTGCTGCGATTCGATTTCCAGGTCGGTCTCTGACGGGACGAGCGGTACCCAGACTCCTGCTACCTTCTGCTGCCCTTCCTACGAGAACCGGCTCCTGGCCAGCACACGGACGGAGCTCAACGCGGCACTAGGGATGTATAGCTCGCCGTACGCTGCCGCGGCCGCCGCCAGCCAGAACTATGCCAGCTACTTCCCCTACAGCGCCGAGCCCTCCGCTGCTATCTACTCATCTCTGGTACATCCCGTTTAATCTAATAGTGGATGGGGGTGGCTGGGATGCGATCGATCAATATGGATGCTGATCAAAATTACTCTCCAAGTATTTCGTTATTGAAATGACTTTGAGTAGCCTGCCTGCCTGATGGATGGCTCGAATAGACTTTGCCGTTTTAAAAACACTCATATTTAGGCTACCAGTAGGCTATTATGTTTCAATTTGGAAGGGAGTAAAGTAGCACAAAATGTACATCAACTTTGTTTCCAATATTTAGAAAGAAATAAAGTTCCCTCAGTGCTTCATAAAGTTGTTTTCTTGTTTCAGAATCCACAGTATGAAATGAAGGATGGCACAAGCACTCTGCATTCTGGCATAACTCAACCTGCCACCTACTATCCTTATGACCACTCACTGGGCCAGTACCAATATGACAGGTACGGAACCCCACACATTCCTTATCTGTAGTGCATCAGCTCAGCTATTCCTTGTTAGTGTGATAAAGCCCTGTCATTCATGAGTAATAACTTACATTCAAGGAATCTCACACCTCCAGAGCAAAAGGTCACAATCTATGCAGCTCTATACTGCTAGATAGAGCAGAGCTGTATAGTCTATATTTCAGACAACACTCCAGGAGTGCCATGGGTCTGGGTGAATAGTTTATGAGTTTATATGCTAATGTTGCTAATGGCTAATGTGTTGTCTGCTATTACTACCAGGTATGGGACTATGGACTTTAATGGGTCAGCCAGGAGGAAGAATGCCACACGTGAGACCACCAGTACCTTGAAGACATGGCTGTACGAGCACAGGAAAAACCCCTACCCCACCAAGGGCGAGAAGATCATGCTGGCCATCATCACCAAAATGACCCTCACCCAAGTTTCCACCTGGTTCGCCAACGCCAGGAGGAGGCTAAAGAAGGAGAACAAGATGACCTGGTCACCAAAGAATAAGGCTGGGGACGACAGGAAGGACGACCTGGATAAAAGTGACCAAGACTGTGTCACCAAAGGTACACATCCTCTCTTCCCTCTTCCGTCTAGCAAAGCATTTAAAAAAAACATATTTTTTCACAACGATTTACAGTAGCTTGCTTCCTCTTAAACTAATCCACATCACCTACAATAACCAAAAAATGTGAATTGATCAAAATGACAGCTTCTGCTCCTGAATATAACTACTATTCCACATATAATTTTGTGTGTATCTGACCATTCAGATTCCAGTGAAAATTATACTGCTTCTACTCCTAATATCACCAGTAATATTCCTGTATATTTCATCATTCAGATTCCAGTGAGTGTAAAGATGAGAAAGACCTTCATCTGAGTGACCTGGAGGACATGGAGGACGAGGACTGTGACAAGCTGGACAGTGACTGTGAGAAGATGGCACCCAGGGGCCCTGAGGAACAGCAGGACCTCCACAGGGCCATGTCCAGTGGTGGTGTTGGCCCTGGAGGCCTTCCAAAGAGAGACTGCAGCTCAGAGCTCTCCCTCTCCTTGCCCAACAGCTTCCACCACTCATTCCCATGTGGTATCAAGAGCCTACCCTCCCTGCCCTCTCTACCCACCATGCCCTCGGACTTCCTTGATCCACTGGTGACGTCCAAGCCCCCCTCCACCACCACCACCATCCCCACGGGCACTCACACTGTGTCCCTGTCACACTTTGAGGTGTCGGACCGGGACAAACCGAGGATCTGGTCTCTGGCACGTACAGCGGCCACGGGGGTCATCCTGGGCTCTGCTCACCACGGGGCCCCAGAGCTACGGACAGGGAGCATGCTGGGAGACTGCCATCTACAGGGGACCAGGCTACCAGTGACTGGTACCAGACAGTGTGGGCCCCTCAGGGGCCTCCAGGATCCTACTAACATATCCAATGCTGAGAACCCTTTCCAGGAGGGCCCCTTGTTGCAATCTAAGGTCTATAGTGCAGGCAGCTACAACCAGAAGGCCCTCCAACTGCATTGTTCCTCCTATCCTGCGCTTTCAGACTCTTGCCAGTACTCCACTATTGAAGGTAGGTACGTGTTGTGACACTTGTGTTAAATTCTGAACGACTGTAATTGTGAAATTACCCGTGTCAAGTTATACAATATTGAAATGTGTTTCAGAAATGCACATTTGTTTCACTGCTATCAAAAATAATATTGACAAATAAACGCTATACAATGACCTGGCTGCAGCAAGTTTCTTACAGTGTGGTTTCTGTTGTTGTCTAGGATTCTCCAGTGGGAAGGCAGAGACAGAGCCCTCGGAACTCAGTGACACATGTGTGACCCTGCAGGATGACAAGGTCACTGCCTTCAGACCTGTTATGAAGAGGTGAGGAAGGTGAGCCTTCACACACACACACACACACATACATTCAACTTGTACATCATTCAACCTAACCATCATCTGCTAATCCAATCATTTGGATCACACCAGTTGTACTGTAACTTTTCTATACTAACACAGGTTGATGGTATTACATATGTGATCTTGTCTATAAAGTGAATATATTATTGGATTACCTGAAGACACATGTCAGTCTATAGTTAAGCACATACTTCTACATTTGACTAATGGTTTTATATTAGAAGGTATGTTCCTTTAGGAGGCTTGATATTGTAATGGATATCAATAAATAACGAGCTTTTCTTTTTCCTCTCTCTTCCCCTTAGGTTGATGGACACGCAGTCGTTACACAGTGGGACTTTTATTTAGCCGGTCTTAGGCTATGCACTATAAAGACTTGGGATGACGACGAGCACCGGACATCCTACCTACCTTACACCTAGGAACTGCGGCGCTCCGCAGTCAAAGCTCGATGAGCCCTGTCCAAACTGTGGAAGCTGCCATCATTTTGCACAACGTTGTTTTTATGGTGTTGACGATGACTTTATGCAAGACTTTGAAATGCAACGGTATGGGAACTGACGGTCAATTCATGATGTATGCAAAGGGCAATCGTAGTGTAGCAATGTTATTTATTTATTTGTTTATTTATTTATTATTTGATTCTCATCTGTTCATGTATTTATTTCGTATGTGTCATTTAAATATTTTGTTACATGTATGTATTGTTTCAACTGTGGTTGTGTGCTATTTTTACCTGATTGAAGGGAGAAATACTTAGCTTGTTGTTGGTCTTTCTGTTCGCTAAAAGAGTGGGATTTATCGAGTTGTAATCGGAATTGTCTATTGCGTGTGTGTCGACCTGGAGAAATTGTTGATTGTGTTGTGTTCCTCTCAAAGATAATTGTGAGCTTATTCTGTGCTTGTCATTCATGAAATATTTTATAAGAATTATTTTTTTTCAGGAACACCTCGTTTTTGTGTAAATATTATTTCCAGAACATTAACATTGGTTTAATCGGCCAATTAAATCATTTGAGACTGTTGCACTAGATCAAAGTTTATCTTCTTAAGGTGGAGAATAATACTGGAACGTTGTTGGTAAGGTCATAATTCAATAGAGAACGTGAATGAACGTTACAAGGCCAGGAAGAAAGGGGACATCATCTCTCCATTGTAATTATCTAATCAGTTCTGACATCAAACACTTTGTTACTGTTCAGACAAGCAACGAGGCAGGAATACGGAATGAATGTTGCTTTGTCCGCTGTGTAGGGAGCCGCTGCAATAATTTACTTGTGTTAATTAAACGGTCATTTGTAGTATCAAACCCATAAGGGGACATTCACGTGGTTTGTGTGGGTTAGACTTTGGTTCTACTGTTTTTGCCTGAACTTTTTCATTTATAACTGGTTGATACAACACATGAGTATTAGCACAAGTGTTCGGCCTGTGAGTAAAACTAAGCGATTTGTCATCATGCGTAAAACTACTAACACGAAAGCATTGGTTTCTTATTCCTGTCAACTTGAACTTTGGAGTCAGTTATTTTCAGAAAATTATAAGTAAGTTAATAGATTATATTTTACATGATTATGGGCATGCATGACATGTAATATCGCATAGCATATTGCTCACTCCACAGTAGAAAACTCGAAAAACCTTTAAACAAAATGTTGTTGAAAACACTCAAATGCAATGCAGAAATGTGGGCCTAGCCTGAGATGGATATTGTGCAGACTTTATTATCAGAGGACCAAAAGAAATGCTACTTCATAAACCAAAATAACGGTGTGACCTGCTGCGAATGACCCACAGTTTAGAGGCATGCAAATTAAGCCACCAAAAGATAAACGTTATTGCAGGTCGGATTTGGAGGATTAGAGCTTGTAATACAAGTATTAGGTATCGTATTATGTCTATTGAAAGGAGCTGTGGTCAACGTTGTAGGCCCGGCCTATGGATGGGGATGGGGGACCCCTCAGTAATGAATGCAATGGTGTGACTTCAATGTAACAGGGTTCGGCGTAATTCCCTAGGAAATATCGTGATGAGGAATTATGATGACAATTATAACATAATATTTAGAGCTCTTTAATTCCTATCGTCTCCTCTCAGTCTCTTATGAATTAAGATGGTATGGTCTTAACAATGGACTTTGCATTTAGTAATCAAAAGGTATACCTAGACCTATTGCGTTATCCACACACACACAATAGACCTACATAGAGGCCTGCGTAATAACAATGGTGTTACGTTTCTTTATGTTTTATCGAATATGACTGAGAATTTGAAATAACATAAAACCTCCTCTGTAACTTACAGATAAGCAGAAGACACACATTTTGATCAACTCTTAAAAAACAATGTGTCATCAAATGGGCCTACTTTGCCACACTATTCAGGACAATTAATCTATTTCCATCTCTTCATATAGACAACCTTCCCTTCAAAAGAAATGAAAGGGAATCTTTGCCCACGAGGCCATATAGAATGAAGGTGCGTGATGAACATCTGCTGACAGTTCAGACACGTGGTTTTCTTTTATTAAAGATCAACCGACCGTGATTTCAGATTATCCATCCAGATCACCAACTCAATGCAATCTGTCCATACAGCCAGGCGAGATATGTTTCGGCAAATCTCTCTAAATATAATCTTGGGGAATCATATTTCGAATACTCTTTTGATTAAACAAATCTGAGCCTGGGCAAGATGAGCGAATAACATGGACACAAATTTAAAGATCCCGGTATTTATGTTTAATGAAAAAAAATGGGTTTTGCAAATTCATTGTGCTGCCAAGATAATATTGCGTCATGTTTTGTGAGCGTCATGGAAGACAGCTCTCTGCTAGGACTACTAGGCTATTATGTGTGATTTTTCTCCGTTATAGATTCATACAGACCTCAAATCGTTAACAAAAACAAGATGCGTCCATTAGGCTATATGATCGAGGACATTAAAACAATATTATCTCCCTAGTCTCGTTTAATAATACGTCTATTACTTACCACATAGACACTTGTCTCACCGATGGATCCCTATGCATTAAGATGTGGGCTATAGCTGTGTATTACATATTTTGCGGAAAGTTCATTAAAACGGGGTTGTAAAGAAAAGCTGCCAAAAGTTATTGAAGGTAATGATGCATGGGCACTGGGATTACCACTATACCGGTATACCTGGGGGAAAGCAAAGCATGGGCAATGGGATTACCACTATACCGGTATACCTGGGGGAAAGCAAAGCATGGGCACTGGGATTACCACTAAACCTGTATACCTGGGGGAAAGCAAAGCATGGGCACTGGGATTACCACTATACCTGTATACCTGGGGGAAAGCAAAGCATGGGCAATGGGATTACCACTATACCGGTATACCTGGGGGAAAGCAAAGCATGGGCACTGGGATTACCACTAAACCTGTATACCTGGGGGAAAGCAACGCATGGGCACTGGGATTACCACTATACCTGTATACCTGGGGGAAAGCAAAGCATGGGCAATGGGATTACCACTATACCGGTATACCTGGGGGAAAGCAAAGCATGGGCACTGGGATTACCACTATACCGGTATACCTGGGGGAAAGCAAAGCATGGGCAATGGGATTACCACTATACCGGTATACCTGGGGGAAAGCAAAGCATGGGCAATGGGATTACCACTATACCGGTATACCTGGGGGAAAGCAAAGCATGGGCACTGGGATTACCACTATACCGGTATACCTGGGGGAAAGCAACGCATGGGCACTGGGATTACCACTATACCGGTATACCTGGGGGAAAGCAAAGCATGGGCAATGGGATTACCACTATACCGGTATACCTGGGGGAAAGCAAAGCATGGGCACTGGGATTACCACTATACCGGTATACCTGGGGGAAAGCAAAGCATGGGCACTGGGATTACCACTATACCGGTATACCTGGGGGAAAGCAAAGCATGGGCAATGGGATTACCACTATACCGGTATACCTGGGGGAAAGCAAAGCATGGATAATGGGATTACCACTATACCGGTATACCTGGGGGAAAGCAACGCATGGGCACTGGGATTACCACTATACCGGTATACCTGGGGGAAAGCAAAGCATGGGCAATGGGATTACCACTATACCGGTATACCTGGGGGAAAGCAAAGCATGGGCACTGGGATTACCACTATACCGGTATACCTGGGGGAAAGCAAAGCATGGGCACTGGGATTACCACTATACCGGTATACCTGGGGGAAAGCAAAGCATGGGCACTGGGATTACCACTATACCGGTATACCTGGGGGAAAGCAAAGCATGGGCACTGGGATTACCACTATACCGGTATACCTGGGGGAAAGCAAAGCATGGGCACTGGGATTACCACTATACCGGTATACCTGGGGGAAAGCAACGCATGGGCACTGGGATTACCACTATACCGGTATACCTGGGGGAAAGCAAAGCATGGATAATGGCGTGGACTCAACTCATCCAGCGTCTGTCTTCTCTTCGGCAGCTAATAGATCAATAAATCAGTTTTACACACTGTTTACACGCTGCTAACCCAGAACGACTAGAGGAGGCCTCACTGTTGCCTAAATGAGGCTGGTTGAGGTTTCAGGTTGGATTCTGACATAATAAAAGAACACAAAGTGCATGTTTTTCACAAATACATACAAATCTGTTTTGAGGGGGAGCAATGCGTGTGAAGCTATAGGCCAATGCAAAACAAATTCCCTAAATAGCTCAAGCAAAATATTATTTGATTTCGGATGTGAGTATTAGGCGAATATGAGAGGGATGTTTGTGCATCTTTAATCTTTGAGTAGACATATTTATTCAACTGAAATATATGTCCTCGTAAACAATGTTGTATGTAAAAACAATAAGTTCCTTAGGTAGCCTATATGCACTTCTAAATCGCCTTAATACATCTCATAATACACTTGTTCCTCCCACCCTCCGGATTACTTTTTCATTTGGGGAGGGGTTAGTTGTAGCCGAGGCCTCTTCCATAATCCAAAACAGATTTTGGGTCGCCTGATCTCTAATGATAAAGGGAAAAAAATGAAAAACAAGATTCAGAGTAAACAAGAATACTTAAATAGGTTTGACAAAATGGCCGTCTTATCTTCGGCTCTGCAATATGAGAAATCATCACTTAATGCCTCAAGCATCTCTTATTAGAACAGCGTTTCCCAAACTCGGTCCTGGGGACCACAAAGTGTGCAGCTTTTGTTTTTTTCCCTGGCACTACACCACTGGATCAAGTCATCAAAACTGGATGAGGAGTTGATTATTTGAATCATCTGTGTAGTGCTGGGGAAAATAACAAAGTGTGCACACCTTGGGGTCACCAGGACCGAGTTTGGGAAACGCTGTATGAGTGAGAGACATCCTGCGGTGTCAAGAGAGATGCAGGGCTGGCTATACGCGGTGCATGTAGAGCGCAGGCCTCACTTGGTGACCAGATTAGATAAAACACTTGATTTATCCACAAGTGTGCAGTCAGTCTAACCTCCTGCTGTCAATCTTTCTCCTACTGAAGGCCTTTTCTAGGCCAATGGCCTTTTGGACATTGGTTTCAATATTTACAAGTCTTAGCTGGCCAATGAAAAAGAACAAATATGAATGCAAAGGACAATATAATTTAAATTTATTATAGCTCTTTTTTTTATTTTCAATATAGTCTTTTAAAATGTGATTACAAGGGAGAGTGGAGTAAGTTGAGCCATCTTCTATATTCAGCATCACTCTCTCAAGAGAAATATAGTATAATTTCTAACCAATATATTTACATATATTGCAGGATGTTGTGTATCCCATGAAATAATCAGAATTCATGTAAAAATTACAGTTTTGAAAACATATCTTATTTCATAAAAGTGGCCTCTTGGCACAATTTACACCGGGTATGTGGTAAGTTGAGCCACAGGACAGGGTATGTCAAAGCCACCTACACATGTCTGTATATGCAGTGCATTTGGAAGGTATTCAGACCCCTTGACCTTTTCCACATTTTGTTACGTTACAGCCCTATAAAAAAAAAACATTACAAAAAAATACTCAGCAATGTGCACACAATACCCCATAATAACAAAGTGAAAACAGGATGTTCAAAACGTTTGCAAATTTATGCAAAACATAAGACAGTTAATACCTTTTTCACATAAGTATTCAGACCCTTTGCTATGAGACTCAAAATTGAGCTCAGGTAAATCCGGTTTCCATTTATCATCCTTGAGATGTTTCTACAACATGATTGGAGTCCACCTGTGGTAAATTCAATTGACTGGACATGATTTGGAAAGGCACACACCTGTCTATATAAGGTCCCACGGTTGACAGTGCATGTCAGAGCAAAAACCAAGCCATGCGGTCAAAGGAATTGTCCATGGAGCTCCGAGACAGGATTGGGTCGGGGAACAGATCTGGGGAAAGGTACCAAACCATTTCTGCAGCATTGCAAATCCTCAGGAACACAGTGGCCTCCATCATTCTTAATGATGAGCTGGCCGCCTGGCCAAATGGAGCAAGGAAGCAGGGAAGCAACCTTGGTCAGGGAAGTGACTAAGAAACCGATGGTCACTCTGACAGAGCTCCAGCGATGGGAAAACCATCCAGAAGGACAACCATCTCTGCAGCACTCCACCAATCAGGCTTTTATGATAGAGTGGCCAGACGGAAGACCTCAGTAAAAGGCACATGACAGCCCGCTTGGAGTTTGCCAAAAGGCATCTAAAGGACTCTCAGACCATGAGAAACAAGATTCTCTGGTCTGATGAAACAAAGATGAAACACTTTGGCCTGAATGCCAAGCCCTACGTGTTTATCTGAAACCTGGCACTTACTGTGAAGCATGATGGTGTGCGGCATCATGCTGTGGGGATGTTTTTTGACGGCAGGGACTGGGAGACTAGTCAGAATCGAGGGAAAGATGAACAGAGCAAAGTACAGAAAACCCACTCCAGAGCTCTCAGGACCTCAGACTGGGGTGAAGATTTACCTTCCAACAGGACTACGACCCTAAGCACACAGCCAAAACAACGCAGGAGTGGCTTTGGGAAAAGTCTCTGGATGTCCTTGAGTGGCCCAGCCAGAGCCCGGACTTGAACCCGATCGAACATCTCTGGAGAGACCTGAAAATAGCTGTGAAGCGACGCTCCCCATCCAACCTGACAGAGCTTGAGAGGATCTTCTGAGAAGAATGGGAGAATCTCCCCAAATGTAGGTGTGCCAAGCTTGTATCATCATACCCAAGAAGACTCGAGGATGTAATCGCTGCCAAAGGTACTTCAACAAAGTACTGAGTAACGGGTCTGAATACTTATATAAATGGTATATATCTGTTTTTTATTTTTAATACATTTGCAAAAATGTCTAAAAACCTGTTTTTGCTTTGTCATTATGGAGTAGTATGTGTAGATTGATGAGGGAGAAACCATATTTAATCAATTTTAGAACAAAGCTTTAAGGTAACAAAATTTGGAAAAAGTCAAGGGGTCTGAATACCTTCTGAATGCACTGTATATATAATTTCTGAAATATTACCACTACCTTTTAAAAACATGTCTATATTTGTTTCCCTAACACAATTCAACACAATCACAATAGCTTTTTTGTCTTTTAATCATTGGAATCATCTTTTAACGTAGGTTTAACACCTAACAAAGACTTTGTACTTTTTAAAACAATTTTAACATAGGCCAGGCCCTGTTGTTACCTCATATCACAGCAATAATGCCTTGCATTATACCTGGGAAGAAAACAGTTCAATTTGCTCAACTTCCCATTGGCTCAAAAATTGACTCAACTTAGCCCATGGATATTGACTCAATTTACCCCATGGATATTGACTCAACTTACCCCATGGATATTGACTCAACTTACCCCATGGATATTGACTCAACTTACCCCATGGATATTGACTCAACTTACCCCATGGATATTGACTCAACTTACCCCATGGATATTGGCTCAACTTACCCCATGGATATTGGCTCAACTTACCCCATGGATATTGGCTCAACTTACCCCATGGATATTGGCTCAACTTACCCCATGGATATTGACTCAACTTACCCCATGGATATTGACTCAACTTACCCCATGGATATTGACTCAACTTACCCCATGGATATTGACTCAACTTACCCCATGGATATTGGCTCAACTTACCCCATGGATATTGGCTCAACTTACCCCATGGATATTGGCTCAACTTACCCCAAGGCAAACATTTGGACTATGTTACCCCCACACAGCTACAAGGATGCACTTTCATGTTAGGTTTAGGACCTCATATTGAAGCTTATAGATACCCCAACTGATGTACAATCTTAAAATGATCTATTTTGGTATAGATACAAACCAAATGAATCCTTTAACACAATACATTCATTTGACTTGGTGAAAATCTGTTTTTTGGACCTAACTTGCTTAACCACTTTTTCCATGTGATTTCTTCCTTCACATACTCCATGAAATGACTACCTCTTCCTAAATAGTTTGTCAAATTCTACATTTTGTATATGGTTTCCTAGAAACAAGGATGGCTCAAGTTACCCCTTTTGCTCAACTTACCTACCACTATAACTTTCAAGAATGCATCTTACATTGTAGGGCTATACTCGGGCTTGTCTCAGTATGGTAAGTTGGTGGTTGAAGATATCCCTCTTGTGGTGTGGGGGCTGTGCTTTGGCAATGTGGGTGGGGTTATATCCTGCCTGTTTGGCCCTGTCCGGGGGTATCATCAGATGGGGCCACAGTGTCTCCTGACCCCTCCTGTCTCAGCCTCCAGTATTTATGCTGCAGTAGTTTATGTGCCGGGGGGCTAGGGTCAGTCTGTTATATCTGGAGTATTTCTCCTGTCTTATCCGGTGTCCTGTGTGAATTTAAGTATGCTCTCTTTAATTCTCTCTTTCTCTCTTTCTTTCTTTCTCTCTTTCGGAGGACCTGAGCCCTAGGACCATGCCTCAGGACTACCTGGCATGATGACTCCTTGCTGTCCTCAGTCCACCTGGCTGTGCTGCTGCTCCAGTTTCACTGTTCTGCCTGAGGCTATGGAACCCTGACCTGTTCACCGGACGTGCTACCTGTCCCAGACCTGCTGTTTTCAACTCTCTAGAGACAGCAGGAGCGGTAGAGATACTCTCAATGATCAGCTATGAAAAGCCAAATGACATTTCCTCCTGAGATGCTGACTTGTTGCACCCTCGACAACCACTGTGATTATTATTAATAGTTAATAGTAATTATTAGTAGTTATTCCTAGCCACCGTACTTCTACACCTGCATTGCTTGCTGTTTGGAGTTTTAGGCTGGGTTTCTGTACAGCACTTTGAGATATCAGCTGATGTAAGAAGGGCTTTATAAATACATTTGATTTGATTTGATTTAGATACATATCTTGGAAAGAGAAGGCTCTGGTAAATTATCTATTTTTTGGACTGAGAGGAGAGGAAGGGATGTGTTAGGCTAGTTTTAGCACTTCATTCATAGGGGTTCAAGGACAAGTCCTTTGGGTTATCTACATGGGTACACATTTTCTATTTCCCTTGAAGTAACAGTCTATTTCTGTCTACATTACGTTGCAGATAGCATATACATACTAAATTGACTCTAATGCTATCTCATTCAGTAGGGGCGGCAGGGTAGCCTAGTGGTTAGAGCGTTGGACTAGAAACCGGAATGTTGCAAGTTCAAGTCCCAGAGCTGACAAAGTACAAATCTGTCATTCTGCCCCTGAACAGGCAGTTTACCCACTGTTGCTAGGTTGTCATTGAAAATAAGAATTTGTTCTTAACTGACTTGCCTAGTTAAATAAAATAAGCAAGCTGTGCAAATATTCTACCTGAGTTTTATAATTTATTTTCCTGTCACAACTCAGTCCACCTAATAATTATAACAGGGACAAACCTCTCTAACAATGCCTGTCATTCTAGTATGTTATGCTGGCTATGATGCCAAAGGTCAACGCAGGGTTAACTTGCATAGGAGGTGGGCTATCAGGCTTTTCCATCCATCCCATCCATCCATCAGCACATCACATGAGCGTCCCCTCAATGAGCTATGTGTCTCTCTGTATTGGGAGGAAGGATGGTTTTAGATGGGGTGGCATGTAGCCCAGTGGTTAGAGCATTGGGCCTGTAATTGAAAGGTTACTGGATCATATCTCTGAGCTGACCTGAACAGGCAGTTAACCCACTGTTCCTAGGTTGTCATTGTAAATAAGAATTTGTTCTTAACGGACTTGCCTGGTAAAAGAAAGATTTGTATCCCAAACCAGTTCTTAGAAAAGCATGATGAAAGTGACCATTTTAGGACCCCTTTTAAGACCTATACATGTCTCCTGTAAGACCCTATGATATGTGAACTGTAGATGATACAGACAACATCTTGGTGTCATTATACTTCTTATAGTGTTATCTCAAATATGGAGTATGTCGAGATTCTGAAATACAAATGTTCACATTAATTTAGTCAATATTAAAAGTATTCATATAAATATCTCAAAAGTACCCTTTTTGATACATTTTTTAGACATATCGTTTTAAACAATATAGTCTACAAATACATCAAATGTACACAGTGGGTGCTCTGCTACTACTGAAGTTGCGATACATTTTAAGAGCACCACCAACACTGTGAATTGGAAAATGGGAATACGCTGTGCTGGTGATTTGCTGAATTTAGTATTTATTTTGATTAACTTTAATTTATTTGAATAGCCCAATAGAGACCATGGTCTCATCCCCAATGGTGCCCTGAGTAAAAACCTTTTCTCACAACAGGAAGAACAATATACATTACAATTAAAACAAGAAGAATACAAATAGGCATCACTTCAACACCACAATTTCAACTAAGAAAACACTACAATCAATCGAAACAACTGCAACCCTCAATGAATCCATTCAACACTGCCCCAGCGGCACCAGGGAATCAAGATGCAAAGAACTTTCTAGGTTATTCCAACAATCGGGGGCACTAAAACTAAAGGAGGATTTACCAGAGGGACCTCAAGAGTTAACCAATACTGTGAGCGGGTTTGGTAGCTCATTCTTTTATACGTTAGCAATGAAGTTGGGTAAATCAGAAGCTTGTGTAGCAGAGCTTTGTAAACAAACAGGGAGTAATGAATTGATCTACAGGACTTTAATGAGGGCCAGACAACCTTTTGATACAGGATGCAGTGATGAGTATTAAAACTGTCCCCTGTGATAAAACAAATGGTGCTGTGGTTGACGGCATCCAAAGGCTTTAGAGTGGTGGCTGCTGAAATCTGGTGAATGGTGTCACCATCAATAAGAAGTGTTAGGAATGTGATTGGTTAATTACCTACAATGTCTATTTCTATGTATAAATTGGGTCACATCTTCAAAAGTAGCAGAGAGCCCACTATGTAAAGTATATATTGTTCCAAACAATATGTCTAAATATAAGCTAAATCAAAAAGGGTACATTTGAGGTATTTATATTCATAATTTTAATGTTGACTACATGAATGTTGACAAAATGAAAAGGGTTCCTAAAATGGTCACTTTCATCATGATTTTCTAAAAACTGTTTTAAAAAAAAAATACAAATCTATAAGGCGTATCAAACATCCTTCCTCCCAAATAAGTTCCTTTGAGAATTGCCAGAACAATCTGAGACACCAAAAATATTTTCGGGTCTTCCTGGCTTGGAATCACCCTATGGAAGATGAATCAAACTGACATGACAGCGACAGCCAATTCATACTAATAAGACCCATAATAACAATAACATCCAGAACAACAATTTGTCCCTGGGCCTGACAAAAGAGCCAAAGTGGAGGTGCCATTTGATGTGTCCCACGCTGGGCTCGGAGGGCTCATAAACAAAGTCTTTGTGCTGATGGCTCAGGGTTCAAATGTTGATGAGGGGGACAATATACACACTTCATTACATTTTGTCAAAGGGCGCCATGAAATGTGTGTGGGACATTGTTTCGGTGCATGTCCTCCCTCCATGAAATTCCTGGTCGCCGATGTCGCTACAAGGTCTCTGCTAATGAGTTTTGTCAAAGATAATTATGGGGCTCGGCGGAGTGGCCAAAGCCAGGGATGAAAAGCTGGCATTGTGCGGCTCAGGAATAGACGTTGCATCGCGACCCCTGCTGCATCCTATGCCCCCTGGGTGACCTGCACCTCTCCTGGCCCACATCCACTCACTACCCACTGCTCCATGCCGGTCTAAAACTCAGGCAACAGAGACCTCTGATCCTCTACTCTGATCCTCTCCACTGATCCACTCCACCATCGTCAGACCCAGGGCTGTCCTTTGGGTACACTGGCCTACTAGGACACCCCTCTGCCCCCTTCTTCAGTGTCCTTGTTCTGATCCTAATTTAACCAAATGGAACTTGGCAAAAGGTTATGCCAATACAGTAGGTTCCCAGGGACAGGCTCTGTATCCCAAATGGCACTCTATTCCCTATATAGTGCGCTACTTTTAACCAGGGCCCATAGGGAATAGAGTGTCATATGGAACTTACCCAGGGTCCTCAGGTCTGGTGGCCTTCCGCTCGGCCTCCCCTCTGAGACTGGGAACAGGGGTTTGAAGAGTCCAATGACCTGACACATAGTGTAACTCTATAGGAATATAGGCCTCCTCTGTGGCTGGGTACAATATGTTCGCTCCTCTCATCGCTCATCTCTCAGCTCAGTTCAGCTAGCCAGCTTCTGGGTCATTGTGAATGGGAGAACAGTGATACTATGTGGAGGGTCACCCTGTAACTAGGCCTAATAACGGTGCTTTCATAACTCTGAATGCCTGTGTTGCATACGGATGCAATGACAGGGCCCGGCTGGGCTACAAATAATGAATTAGATGTCAACTGGGAATTGGGATCTTTATGCACAAGAGAAACATTGTTTTATAGTGGTATTAACCTACAGCACCTAAAGGGTCTCTTTTAAACACGTTCTTAGATCATCCTCACACTCTAGATGGTTCTATATGGTCAAGTCTGCAAGGTTCTCAAATGTCACATTGTAATGTGTTGAAAGGCTGCACTGGTGATGGACTACATACGATAATAGAAACAGTCAAGAAGTCCCAATCACAAGATATGAGAAGAACACAAAGGGGGAACATTGGAAAAGAGAACCTCATGGAGGGACAGAACAAGAACAAGATAATCTCTCATTTGGAGAGGCTGAATCGCCACATTGTACCTGCTTCAAACACAGTCTTAGTCCCTAATGGCACCCTACTCCCTATGTAGGGAACTGCTTTTGACCACAGACCTATGGGCCCTATATAGGCAATAGAGTGCACTATATAGGGAGTAGGCTGCTACGTGGGACATAGACAGTCTCTTTATCCTTCCTGATGTCTTGTTGTTCTTTTTTGTTTGTCTCCTTCCTGTTGTCTTGTTGTTCTTTTCTGTTTGTCTCCTTCCTGTTGTCTTGTTGTTCTTTTCTGTTTGTCTCCTTCCTGTTGTCTTGTTGTTCTTTTCTGTTTGTCTCCTTCCTGTTGTCTTGTTGTTCTTTTCTGTTTGTCTCCTTCCTGTTGTCTTGTTGTTCTTTTCTGTTTGTCTCCTTCCTGTTGTCTTGTTGTTCTTTTCTGTTTGTCTCCTTCCTGTTGTCTTGTTGTTTTTTTCTGTTAGTCTCCTTCCTGTTGTCTTGTTGTTCTTTTCTGTTTGTCTCCTTCCTGTTGTCTTGTTGTTCTTTTCTGTTAGTCTCCTTCCTGTTGTCTTGATGTTCTTTTCTGTTTGTCTCCTTCCTGTTGTCTTGTTGTTCTTTTCTGTTTGTCTCCTTCCTGTTGTCTTGTTGTTCTTTTCTGTTAGTCTCCTTCCTGTTGTCTTGATGTTCTTTTCTGTTTGTCTCCATCCTGTTGTCTTGTTGTTCTTTTTTGTTTGTCTCCTTCCTGTTGTCTTGTTGTTCTTTTCTGTTTGTCTCCTTCCTGTTGTCTTGATGTTCTTTTCTGTTTGTCTCCTTCCTGTTGTCTTGATGTTATTTTCTGGTTGTCTCCTTCCTGTTGTCTTGTTGTTCTTTTCTGTTTGTCTCCTTCCTGTTGTCTTGTTGTTCTTTTTTGTTTGTCTCCTTCCTGTTGTCTTGTTGTTCTTTTCTGTTTGTCTCCTTCCTGTTGTCTTGTTGTTCTTTTCTGTTTGTCTCCATCCTGTTGTCTTGTTGTTCTTTTCTGTTTGTCTCCTTCCTGTTGTCTTGATGTTCTTTTCTGTTTGTCTCCTTCCTTTTGTCTTGTTGTTCTTTTCTGTTTGTCTCCTTCCTGTTGTCTTGTTGTTCTTTTCTGTTTGTCTCCTTCCTGTTGTCTTGTTGTTCTTTTCTTGTTGTTGTCTTGTTGTTCTTTTCTGTTTGTCTCCTTCCTGTTGTCTTGTTGTTCTTTTCTGTTTGTCTCCTTCCTGTTGTCTTGTTGTTCTTTTCTGTTTGTCTCCTTCCTGTTGTCTTGTTGTTCTTTTCTGTTTGTCTCCTTCCTGTTGTCTTGATGTTCTTTTCTGTTTGTCTCCTTCCTGTTGTCTTGTTGTTCTTTTCTGTTTGTCTCCTTCCTGTTGTCTTGATGTTCTTTTCTGTTTGTCTCCTTCCTGTTGTCTTGATGTTCTTTTCTGTTTGTCTCCATCCTGTTGTCTTGTTGTTCTTTTCTGTTTGTCTCCTTCCTGTTGTCTTGATGTTCTTTTCTGTTTGTCTCCTTCCTGTTGACTTGTTGTTCTTTTCTGTTTGTCTCCTTCCTGTTGTCTTGATGTTCTTTTCTGGTTGTCTCCTTCCTGTTGTCTTGTTGTTCTTTTCTGTTAGTCTCCTTCCTGTTGTCTTGTTGTTCTTTTCTGTTTGTCTCCTTCCTGTTGTCTTGTTGTTCTTTTCTGTTTGTCTCCTTCCTGTTGTCTTGTTGTTCTTTTCTGTTTGTCTCCTTCCTGTTGTCTTGATGTTCTTTTCTGTTTGTCTCCATCCTGTTGTCTTGATGTTCTTTTCTGTTTGTCTGCTGAAGTGGCAATTCTCAGCCAGTTGGTGACCTTGAGCAGACTGTCTCTAGCTGGCTGCTGCCTGCCGATGTCGTAATAATCTTCTGTGTCATTTTAATGCCTTTCAATAATCCCCCCATCTCTTATTTAATCTCCCCTCTACTTCTGTTTTCTTCTCCTTTATGTCAGTCATCTGTTGGGCTTGAAGGCCTGCTGTTGAGTCTCCATTTGACTAGCACGCAGGGTGTATCATGTCACAGCTCTCAGCACAATCCCAGTACTATGTCTCTGTGCTCCTACGACTCCGGAGAAAGCCCCCCCCCCCAGGTTATACAGGGGTACGCTAACAAGGTATTAACAGGATAATGTATTGAAGAGGGCATTAGGCCGGGGGTAGAGCTACATAATGTTGCTTTTATTAACCTGATTTATGAACAATCATACATTTGTGTGGCATGTTATTTTCAAGGTAGAAATATATAGGCAAAATATGTTATTCTCAATTTGACTATCACTTTCCAAGGAATCATTAATTGTGTAAATCTAATGATGAGCTCTGTAATCGTTAAGATACTATAGGGCTTATGTTTCTGATGTTATTGCACCTTTAGAAACATCATCTCTGAGGACATTGTAGCAAACCGTATATAAAGTGTGCTGCTGATTTAAACGTTAGTCAGGTGAAGATCTCTCTATTAGAAGGAACAATCATTTGACTTGCACCCCAGTGTCTAATCCTGGAGGGCTTCACACAGAGAGGCAGGTCCCAAGCCGAGACAGTTGAAGACATACTGTAACACGGCCCTGCTGTGACCGTCAGTCAACCTCCTTATTCCCCCCACCTTCCTAGATCCCAAACAAAACTAATGGAGTGGAAATACACTCTGCTCAGGTGGGGATTTCTTGTGTATTCTAGCAATGCTACTGGTTTTTTTCTTACATTTGTTTTTACAATTTTACCCCCTTTACTATCTTGTCTCATCGCTACAACTCCCGTACGGGCTCTGGAGAGACGAAGGTCGAAAGCCAACCCAACCAAGCCGCACTGCTTCTTAACACAGCGCGCATCCAACCCGGAAGCCAGCCGCACCAATGTGTTGGAGGAAACACCATGCACCTGGCGACCTGGTCAGTGCGCACTGCGCCCGGCCCGCCACAGGAGTCGCTGGTGCGCGATGGGACAAGGATATCCCTACCGGCCAAACCCTCCCTAACCCAGACAACGCTAGGCCAATTTTGCGTCGCCCCATGGACCTCCCGGCTGCGACAGAGCCTGGGCACGAACCCAGAGTCTCTGGTGGCAATGCAGTGCCCTAGACCACTGCGCCACCTGTGCCACCCAGGCAATGCTACTGTTGGTACGCTTGATTATTCCACATATCAGATAGCTGAGAGATTCTACAATTATTGGCACATTAGGTTTGGTATTGGCTGGAAAGGAGGAAACTGTGGTAGTAATCTTCAAGCTTATTATGTTAAATATGTAGGTGCCTTTGACTTTGACTTCTAAAATTATCATCAGGCCATCAGCACTGAAACACATCACTGCTTGCAGCACCACACAAAAACCAGGGTTCTCACAGAGCAGGAAATACTCAACGATCTCACAACAACAACAACCACGGTGGAAGAAAAATAATCAGGCGTTGTCATGGAAGCACGCCTGTAGTCATGACGCAGTGTTGGAACCATCCACTCCTCCAGCCCTGAGAGGCATCTAAGATAGGTAGTCACGACACGCTGCACATTCTAAAGGAGCAAGGTAAACAGCTAGCTCCTCACACACACACTGCTGGGGCCTAGGGGGGAGAAGAGGGGGAGGAGCAGGGAGGGAGGGAGGTGACATACAGACAGACCACACATTGTCAGAGTTCGCTCTTAAACACAGCCTCAGCTCCTCATAAAAATCAGGTCCCATAATTCGCGGGTGGGATTTTCTCTCTCTCTCTCTCTCTCTCTCTCTCTCTCTCTCTCTCTCTGTCTCTCTCTCTGTCTCTCTCTCTCTCTGTCTCTCTCAGCACACACAGCTCAACAGGCCCAAAAGGACCCCGGGGCTGCGTCCAATGACGGAGCAGCATAATTACGCCTCCTTTTTTATTGGCCGTCTTATTCCAGCTATGACTGATGCGGCTCCCAACCTCTAAGCGTTTCCATTTGCACCTTCATGTGGTAAGTGAGCAGAGAAGAAAAAGCCACGGCTCGCCTGCCTTTCAAAGGTGGCTGACAAATATTTACGGCCTGGCGTAAAGTCACTTTTAATCAGCGCTCATGACCTGTTCCTGGGGAATCTGGTCCTGGAAGGAACAGTAACACATCATTATCTCCTCCATTATCAATTAGTCTTCAAAGACCCACTGTGCCCCTTCATGTGGTCACTTTTAATCAGCGCTCATGACCTGTTCCTGGGGAATCTGGTCCTGGAAGGAACAGTAACACATCATTATCTCCTCCATTATCAATGAGTCTTCAAAGACCCACTGTGCCCCTTCATGTGGTCACTTTTAATCAGCGCTCATGACCTGTTCCTGGGGAATCTGGTCCTGGAAGGAACAGTAACACATCATTATCTCCTCCATTATCAATGAGTCTTCAAAGACCCACTGTGCCCCTTCATGTGGTTGTCTAAGAATATTAAGGGACACATTTATTTGGAATTATTCAAAATCAAGAAAAGACTAGGCTATCAGAAGGCACAAGGCAAATGATGCTGCCTTTCTGTGTTAAACAAAAGGCAGAAATAAATCAATGATCTCCCTCTTCTGGTCAGCGTGAGAACTACACTACAAATGACCTGCTCTCTCCCTCAGAAGTACTAGCAAAGGATAAAACACACAGAGGAACGTTTTGAAGAAATATGTGGATAGTAGAGTTGATCAAGGCAAACATATTTGCTTATGATGAAATTTGAGACAGGGATTTCTTAACATGTATTCTCTGTCAGTCAGAACATGCTAGAATATGTATTTCTAAATAAATAAAACTTTAGCATGCATATAAAAACATACAGGGGCTGAGGATGAAGGATAAATGTTTGAGTTTGACCACCTCAAAAGTTTTTGGTAACAGATCTACCACTGATAAAATCCAAAGTCAAACATCATCGAACATTCTGTACAAACATATGAATCATTAAATACATCCAATTCTCACTCACTCACTCACACTATGAACTCCAAAGACAACTCATACATATATCAGATATATTTTATAAACAGAAGAGGATATGATTGATGATTTGGGCAATTGTACACAGAATAAAAAGGAAACAAGATATCTGAAAATAAAGCACTATTATTAAAATAAATTACTTAAACAGTATTAACCAAAACTTAGTGCCTTAATATCAAAGCTAGAGTAACATCTAATCCCTCTGTTTCATTTCTCTCATCCACAGTTGGTCCTTCGGTAATCTCGCTGTGTGTTTAAAGATGTCTAGTTTGAAATGTAGATTTATTGCACCAATATGTTATTTTCCATGCTTTAACAGCCTATAAGGCGTTATGGGAGGGCTGCGTTACTGAAAACACACATTTCCCCTGTATTACGAGTTATGGTGGATAGTGATCCTTAAAATGAAAGCCATAAATCATATTTCCCAGCTATTATGTCATTAACAGGAGCATGGTTCTGTCATTTAGGTCATGCTAATAGTTTGGGGTAGCTGAGGTTGTGGTCGTGCCGTCGGGATAAGGGGGATAGGGGGAGAGGAAAACGAGCTTGGAGAATGAAATGGGGACGTGTTCACTTCTTCTCTTCCAAGTGAGGAAGGAGCATATTGTGTGATCTGAGGCTCAGACAGCTTGTATTGTGTTGGTGGTCCTGGGTTAGCTATAGTCCCACTGCCCCCCCCCCTTCTCTCTCTCTCTCTCTCTTTGTATGTCATCTGCTCTGCATTTCACTGCTCTTTTTTCCTGTCTTTCAATTGACTTTCTAAACTCTGCTTCAGTCCTTGTGGTCTTCCAAAGAGACCCCACGACAATCTATCGGCACATTTTTGCACAGTGCCGAGGCCCCTCCGATGCCAGCGCAGAACATATTAAATTTGTTACTAATTTTAATCCTGGCATGGCGGTCCGTGTATCCTCCACTAGCTTACTGGAGGCAGGCGGGTTCTGGGTTCAACCCCAACGCAACCACAACCACAACACAAACAAAGCATGAGGAACAGCAGCTCCCAGTGTTCTCCTGACAGTAAATGTTTAGAAAATGGACTTTTAAAAATAACTCCATCGTAATAGAATTAGTGGGAAACTGGAGAAGCCCTGGTTGGCTGCAGGATCTGCTGGATTCATGTTCTCCTTTTTTAAACTACTGTACCAGATTAAAATAGAGTTTTGAAAAAACACGACAAAATTGAGGGATGGGTGGATGGATGGATGAGACTACTTTTGTATTTTAAAGATCTTTCATTTAACTCTTGTAAACTGTCAATGGGTGTATAATTTTAAAGAAATATTGTACCTAAAAAAAGTCCATGAAAGTGCTGTGAAATTTGAATATAGATACCGGCCAATGGTAAGAGTGAGAAATTCAGCTGCCTGCCGCAGAGGAAAAGACAGTGTTACAATAAAAGCCAGCTGACTTCGTCTTCCAATGTGCCTCTTAACATGAGCTTCATGAACCCACACCACTGATCCTGAAGCAGTGAGACTGGTTACACATTCCCTTCCAACCTCACCCTTCACTCATTGAGACCTGAGCTGGAGCCAGGTGCATTCTAGGTGTGTAAAAACCTCCACCGTTCAACCCAAGCAGCACTAGTTCATTTAGATTCTACTGATCTCAGGAGCAGCTTCTCCCCTGAATCTGGTGACAAGGTCAGAGGGTGGGGGAGTGTGATCTGCGTGGCTGGCCAGTGGCCACCACTTGACAGTGTTTTGTGGAAACACATTGGCTCTCTTTTTTCTCTCTCCTCTTTTCCCCTCTCCCCTCATCCCTCTCTATTGTCTAAGTGGCCGTGTTAGAGTGTGTGTGTGCGGTGTGCGGTGTGCTGGCTGTGGCGGCCCCAGCTGTGTCTGTCACCCATGGAACTCCAGTGACCTCTAGAGACCGCTCCCTCCACGTACAATATGGAGGTTCAGTGACAGGTTTGGCACAGGGCAGGAGGGATGACAGCAGTGTGATTACAGCCAGGTTGAGACTGTTCTGCTGCTGGAGGCCAGAGACTGGATAGTGGATATGCCGTCACACACACAGACACTGCATGCACACACACAACACACACACGCACGAACACATGCAGACACTTACAGAGAAACGCATGTGTATATACACATACAGACGTGAGCACACACACACATTGTGGAGAGCATGGGCCACCCGGGTGCGTCGCTGCACTGTAGATCACCCTGAGCAGAGCAGAGTGAGAGAGCTGAGGTTTGATCTAATGTCTTTAGCAAACAGTCATTTATTCTGCCTGTTCCGTAACACCACCCAGCCTGTGTTTATGAGCCTGGTTCCGCTCAGTTCATCTGCAGTTCATCTCAGCTCAAGCTTTTGATACACACACAGAAATACACACACATGCATGCATGCCCACACGCAGTGAAATGCACACACACACACACACGCAGAAACACACACATTTATGTAGAATGAATTTCAAACTTGATGTTTGAATGTTTGGTGTTGCTGTCCATAAGCGTGAACTGAGACAATTCTCCTCAATATTAAATTAGAACTGCAGCCATTTTAGCATTTTAGCATGACTCTGAAATCCAAGCCAAAAGGCTATTGGAGCCACATGAATCAAATAGGAAAAGGTTGATTTTAAATCATATTTTCATACTAAATATTACCGTCTAGGGATGCCAGTTAAAACCTGTGACATTCTGTTGCACTAGGAGAGAGGCCAAATTATAATTTCTCTTTTCCCTTTCTGCAAATATGAAACGTTTTGATAAGCAAGCAGATAGATATACACACATTTCCTGCTAATTTAAATGTGAGAGAGAGAGAGAGAGAGAGAGAGAGAGAGAGAGAGAGAGAGAGAGAGAGAGAGAGAGAGAGAGAGAGAGAGAGAGAGAGAGAGAGAAAGAGAAAGAGATTTACTAAACCATTATAGAACACTACCCTGTATATACTGTACAGGACCTACATCATGTACCATGTAATGGTACTGCAGCAACATCCCAACATATAAAACACCCTGAACAGGCTATATTTGACCAAAATCCCTGTATTAGATATATACGTTTCATTCCAGAGAATACTGTAAAACTCTGCTCTTGCCCTTTATGTCTGTAGAGAAACATTCAGTGTCTCATTCAGGCCCACATGTTGTAAAGGTATTTTATATGGTAGTTATTATTGTTATCATCATTATCATTCCATATGTGCTATAAAAGACGGATGATGGAGGATGTTTGAAGGAGCACAGCCATAAATAAGGGTTGTGGCTGCAGCCCTAAACCTGTCTCGCTCCTCTGTGGGAGACTAAATAAAAATGAGCATGGTCGTATGCAGTCAGACAGAGGAGAAGTACAGGTCTGACTTGTCCTGGTCGTATGCAGTCAGACAGAGGAGAAGTACAGGTCTGGCTTCTCCTCCTGGTCGTATGCAGTCAGACAGAGGAGGAGTACAGGTCTGACTTCTCCTCCTGGTCGTATGCAGTCAGACAGAGGAGAAGTACAGGTCTGACTTCTCCTGGTCGTATGCAGTCCCACAGAAGAAGAGTACAGGTCTGACTTCTCCTGGTCGTATGCAGTCAGACAGAGGAAGAGTACAGGTCTGACTTCTCCTGGTCGTATGCAGTCAGACAGAGGAGGAGTACAGGTCTGACTTCTCCTGGTCGTATGCAGTCCCACGGAAGAAGAGTACAGGTCTGACTTCTCCTGGTCGTATGCAGTCAGACAGAGGAGAAGTACAGGTCTGACTTCTCCTCCTGGTCGTATGCAGTCAGACAGAGGAAGAGTACAGGTCTGACTTCTCCTGGTCGTATGCAGTCAGACAGAGGAAGAGTACAGGTCTGACTTCTCCTGGTCGTATGCAGTCAGACAGAGGAGGAGTACAGGTCTGACTTCTCCTGGTCGTATGCAGTCAGACAGAGGAAGAGTACAGGTCTGACTTCTCCTCCTGGTCGTATGCAGTCAGACAGAGGAGGAGTACAGGTCTGACTTCTCCTCCTGGTCGTATGCAGTCAGACAGAGGAGAAGTACAGGTCTGACTTCTCCTGGTCGTATGCAGTCAGACAGAGGAAGAGTACAGGTCTGACTTCTCCTGGTCGTATGCAGTCAGACAGAGGAGAAGTACAGGTCTGACTTCTCCTCCTGGTCGTATGCAGTCAGACAGAGGAGAAGTACAGGTCTGACTTCTCCTCCTGGTCGTATGCAGTCAGACAGAGGAGAAGTACAGGTCTGACTTCTCCTCCTGGCCGTATGCAGTCAGACAGAGGAGAAGTACAGGTCTGACTTCTCCTCCTGGTCGTATGCAGTCAGACAGAGGAGGAGTACAGGTCTGACTTCTCCTGGTCGTATGCAGTCAGACAGAGGAGAAGTACAGGTCTGACTTCTCCTCCTGGTCGTATGCAGTCAGACAGAGGAGGAGTACAGGTCTGACTTCTCCTCCTGGTCGTATGCAGTCAGACAGAGGAGAAGTACAGGTCTGACTTCTCCTGGTCGTATGCAGTCAGACAGAGGAGAAGTACAGGTCTGACTTCTCCTCCTGGTCGTATGCAGTCAGACAGAGGAGGAGTACAGGTCTGACTTCTCCTCCTGGTCGTATGCAGTCAGACAGAGGAGAAGTACAGGTCTGACTTCTCCTGGTCGTATGCAGTCAGACAGAGGAAGAGTACAGGTCTGACTTCTCCTGGTCGTATGCAGTCAGACAGAGGAGAAGTACAGGTCTGACTTCTCCTCCTGGTCGTATGCAGTCAGACAGAGGAGGAGTACAGGTCTGACTTCTCCTGGTCGTATGCAGTCAGACAGAGGAGAAGTACAGGTCTGACTTCTCCTCCTGGTCGTATGCAGTCAGACAGAGGAGGAGTACAGGTCTGACTTCTCCTGGTCGTATGCAGTCAGACAGAGGAGAAGTACAGGTCTGACTTCTCCTGGTCGTATGCAGTCCCACAGAAGAAGAGTACAGGTCTGACTTCTCCTGGTCGTATGCAGTCCCACAGAAGAAGAGTACAGGTCTGACTTCTCCTCCTGGTCGTATGCAGTCAGACAGAGGAGAAGTACAGGTCTGACTTCTCCTCCTGGTCGTATGCAGTCAGACAGAGGAGAAGTACAGGTCTGACTTCTCCTCCTGGTCGTATGCAGTCAGACAGAGGAGAAGTACAGGTCTGACTTCTCCTCCTGGTCGTATGCAGTCAGACAGAGGAGTACATGTCTGACTTCTCCTCCTGGTCGTATGCAGTCAGACAGAGGAGGAGTACAGGTCTGACTTCTCCTGGTCGTATGCAGTCAGACAGAGGAGGAGTACAGATCTGACTTCTCCTGGTCGTATGCAGTCAGACAGAGGAGGAGTACAGGTTTGACTTCTCCTGGTCTTATGCAGTCAGACATAGGAGGAGTACAGGTCTGGTGTTTTTAAGAAAGTAGAATGTGAATAATATGTTTCCCTAACCATAATGAAATGCCCTCAACACAAGGTAAATGAACTTTTTAACAACTATATGGAAACTGAATAAGATTCATAAACGCACACACGGGGGCATGCATATGCACGCACAGACACACAAAGACATTACATTGCCCCCACACACACAAGTCCCCAATCGTCCCTCCCTGGCAAACTGTTTTGACTCTGTTCCGTCAGGTTCATTATTGACACCCTTGATAAAGATGAGCAAAAAAGACTGTAAAAAATAAATGTAACAAAAACGGACATATATAAAAATGTGAAATGACGTAATGTTACACTAATACTGTTGCTTAGTATTTAACAAGTAATAATCAAATGTAAATACTCCAGCGCCCTCCCCATGTGAGGATAACGTCACTGCGCCTAATTCTAAAAGGTTTTATGAGATTGGAGAGCACGTTGGGAATGATCTTAGAGCATTTCTCCATACAGAATCTTTCCAGATCCTTGATATCCTTTGTCTGCTCTTATTGACTCTGCCCTCTTCAATTCAAACCACAGGTTTTCAATGAGGTTCATGTGCGGAGACTTATTGTCTTGCTGGAAGATCCTTTGTGGCCAAGTGTCAACCTCCTTGCAGAGGCAACCAAGTCTTGGGCTAAAATGTCCTAGTTCTGGGTAACCTTCATGATGATGTTGACCTTACAAGGGCCCCAGGACCAGCTAAAATGTCCAGGCACTGGGTAACCTTCATGATGATGTTGACCTTACAAGGGCCCCAGGACCAGCTAAAATGTCCAGGTAGTGGGTAACCTTCATGATGCTGTTGACCTTACAAGGGCCCCAGGACCAGCTAAAATGTCCAGTCACTGGGTAACCTTCATGATGCTGTTGACCTTACAAGGGCCCCAGGACCAGCTAAAATGTCCAGGCACTGGGTAACCTTCATGATGCTGTTGACCTTACAAGGGCCCCAGGACCAGCTAAAATGTCCAGGCACTGGGTAACCTTCATTATGCTGTTGACCTTACAAGGGCCCCAGGACCAGCTAAAATGTCCAGGTACTGGGTAAACTTCATGATGCTGTTGACCTTACAAGGGCCCCAGGACCAGTTAAAATGTCCAGGTAGTGGGTAACCTTCATGATGCTGTTGACCTTACAAGGGCCCCAGGACCAGTTAAAATGTCCAGGTAGTGGGTAACCTTCATGATGCTGTTGACCTTACAAGGGCCCCAGGACCAGCTAAAATGTCCAGGCACTGGGTAACCTTCATGATGCTGTTGACCTTACAAGGGCCCCAGGACCAGCTAAAATGTCCAGGTACTGGGTAAACTTCATGATGCTGTTGACCTTACAAGGGCCCCAGGACCAGTTAAAATGTCCAGGTAGTGGGTAACCTTCATGATGCTGTTGACCTTACAAGGGCCCCAGGACCAGCTAAAATGTCCAGGCACTGGGTAACCTTCATGATGCTGTTGACCTTACAAGGGCCCCAGGACCAGCTAAAATGTCCAGGTTCTGGGTAAACTTCATGATGCTGTTGACCTTACAAGGGCCCCAGGACCAGCTAAAATGTCCAGGTTCTGGGTAAACTTCATGATGCTGTTGACCTTACAAGGGCCCCAGGACCAGTGGAAGCAAAATAGCCCCATAACATCAAAGATCCACCACCATATTTTACAGTAGGTATGAGGTACTTTTCTGCATATGCTTCTGTTTTTCAATGCTAAACCCACCACTGGTGTGAGTAGTCAAAGAGCTCTATTTTCATGTCATCTGACCATAGCACCGGTTCCAATCCAAGTGCCAATGCCGTTTATCAAACTCCAGGCGGTGCTATGTTCAGATTACATGAAAATAGAGCTCTCTCAATGGTATTAGTATAAATGAATATCATTTCCACAAACAATGGAGCATACAATATAGCTCAATATATCAGTATTTTTTGCTCATCTTTATCAAGGGTGTCAATAATGATGGTCCTGGCGGTGTATCTCAGTATATACTGTATGTGGTTTCTATTAGCCAAATACTGTACACTTTATCAGACCACAGATGTCCAGTACAGTGCCATACGGCCTGTGGCTCATTAAAGCCCAGATCTAATGCATGAATCAAAGGGTGGAGGGGAGGAAACGATCAATCAGCCTAATGGGAATCCCCTGTGTGAGGAGCGTGGGCCGGGCTGTGGGGCCTGGTGGTGGTGGTAGACCCAGCTGTAGTCTCTCAGTGTGAACTCCCAGACTTAAACACACACCAGCCACCAAAGTGTCCGGAACGTCACTATGTTAAGATACACTACTGAGACTCTGAGAACCACAAGGCTGTGTAGCACACACAAAATAAAGACAGACACACAGACATGTGCGCCACACACACAGCCTGTGTGTGTGTGTGTGTGTGTGTGTGTGTGTGTGTGTGTGTGTGTGTGTGTGTGTGTGTGTGTGTGTGTGTGTGTGTGTGTGTGTGTGTGTGTGTGTGTGTGTGTGTGTGTGTGTGTGTGTGTGTGTGTGTGTTGATGTGGTTTCCAGAGCAGGCTTAGAAGACCTGGCGTATCCCACGTGGCAGATGGAGCTGCCTGGGTCCTCAGAGTAGAGTGTCGCCAGGCTAGCTGCAGTCCCCACATGTGGCGGCCATATTCATCACGCCACGCCATGCCAGGAAAGACCCTTGCTTAGTGCTTGATATGGGGGACCATCAAAGAGGTGATAGGGACGAGATTTATTGGCCAACGGCTATTTTGGTTTGAGTCTGTGTTATGCATTGAGAGGATTGTATGTTTAGTTTATTCTAAGTGTGTGAGCTTGTGACCAGGCTCTATGGTTGTTATCCTGTGGAGTAGAATAACCTCAACTAAATGGGGTCAAGGTAAGGTTTGACACCCAAAGTCTAGGCCCTTCCAAGTCTCTCCAGACAGCTCTTTAATGCTTTGATCTCTTACAGTTCCCATATTGACACACACACACAGGCAAACACACACACACACACACACACACAGACACTAACACACACACACACACACAGACACTAACACACACTACACACACCGATCCCTCATGAAACACTACTTATCTATTCAGCTCTGGATTGCCGGCAGCCCGTTAAGAATCGAGTTATGCTAAACAGAGGTTGATTTAAACCAGGGGTTGACCTTTGAACTGGGCTTAGAGGATAATGTCTCAGGCAAGGAGAGCAAAGTCCTGTTACCAACCATGAATCAGGACTAGCCGACATTATTTCAAAATTGCTTAGTTGCATGGAACTCCCTTTAGTGCTGAACGGACTTTCATAAAATTGATTTTCTGAGTACACCCTTTTAGTAGCTATAAGCTTGAAATATGAACCCTTCATTGCTGAAAGCATTTGATATTTTTCCTTTCCTTTTGCCCTCCTTGTGTAACTAATGATCTGGGGAAGGAGTGTGTTTGAAATTCTCCTCAGCAGCCATTTCCATAATTAAACACTGCTAATTATAGAGCTTTGGCTGACTTTAAACAAACAAGCCTCGCTGAGGCGCGGAGTGGAGCTGAGCAGGAGCGAGACTTGATGCCTGACGCCTTCCATTTGGAAATCTATGCAAATCAGACCCCTGGCTAATGTGTTTTCACAGATGAAACTACTGACAACATTTACACACATTGCTCATTCACACTTAGTACAGTAGATCTGACGGTGGAATGTATTAGGCATTTAGAGGGAGATTCAACGACGATATTAGCTTTCAGAGGGAGAATAATAGCTATGGTATTGATGTTTTTCATTAAATGGCTTTCATATTGAATATCCACTATGATTACTTGGCTGTAAAATAAGAATCGAAAAATTGTATAAGCATGAATTGATCATATTCATATTTATGTAGAGTGTGTGTGCGCACGAGCCTGCATGCACGTGTGCATTTGTGTATTCATTCATTACTATGAGTACCCTCTATAGGAAACGCTGAAGAAGATTACGTATTTTTCCTTTGTCTGTGTCTTGGCAACCCACACAGCAAAACATTTCCGCATTGTCGATTTCAGTGCTGTGACAGTGGTTGTCAATTTATCACCCTTTGACAGCAAGCCACTAGAAGCCATTATATCAGACAAATGAAAATTATATATGAAGATTAACATCAACTAATTTGTTAGGAAGAAAATACCCCGATTGAACCGAGCGCAGAGGACTGAGAGCTATGCTGCCAGTAATTCACACATCAACAGCATTTAAATTATTCAAAAGATTGTAAATAATAATTGGTCATATATTTTCTCCCCATTCTTCTGCACCAAATAGCGTTGCCCGGGGTACTTGACATTCACCAGTGGTTTATAATGTAAATGACAGGGAGAAAATTCTGTTCTATCTCAGACAGTGGATGGAGTGATTGACTACAGAATATTTATAGAAGCTTATAAGCAGCTATAGGTGGAGGTCAATTATCATTTGAATAATGGAGCCGAGACGTCGGCTGCCTAGCTGCCTCTGTGAAGTGTGACACATTTTTATCTCTATGCATTTCAATGAAGTCAGACTGGTACATAAAAAGGTTATCACCTAGGAAACATATTTGCCTAAGCGCAAGTTAAACAGGCAAGTGAGATCGGCATAGATATTCAATTTAGCCAGTCAACCCTGACCTATAAATATTTCAACAAAACCCGATGAGGGAGTCTTTTTTTCTCCCCCCCTCTTTGATCCAATTCCATCTCAGCAGCAGGAGATATGAGGGGAGGAGATATAAGGGGAGGAGTGGAGGAGATATGAGGGGAGGAGTGGAGGAGAAAGGGATGGGGGGATGGGGAGGGAGGGATGAAAAAAGAAAGTCAAGCATACAGTATCTTATCTATTAAGTGGGTTGTTTAATGCATCTGGGATCTCTTCACCCATGGGAGGGGGTCCGGAGGGGAAGGGGGAGAGGAAAGGAGAGATTTAACAATCCTGCACTATAGACACCGGTGGCACCAGTAGCTCCCAAAGTTCAGCAGACATAAAATAATCTATAGTTGTGAGCTGACAAATCTGACCTGACACACTACTCTATGGCGGACGGTGGTGTGTGTGCATGTGTGTGTGTGTGTGGTGGGCTGTACTCTGGAGATGGGCATTAATCACAGTGTGTTTGCTGCTGCCGAGTATGCGAACGGAGAGAGACCAGGCACACCGGGGACACCTCAAAGTGAGTTGGAGGTTATGCAGGCATGGGGATTAATCAATAAGGACCCCATAATAACATGGGGTCCTGGCGACTCTTAAACCACTCTGGTACAAACACACAGTACACATTTACATTTACATTGACATTTAAGTCATTTAGCAGACGCTCTTATCCAGAGCGACTTACAAATTGGTGCAACACACACACACACACACACACACAAACACACACACAATCAACAGTCCTCCTAACCTAACCAAGCTTCAGTCAGCCTCAGAATGTGGATGTGTCTGTCTGCTACAGCGCCACACTGTGCTGCAATTACAGCAGTGCTGCCTAGATACAAGACTGATAAGCCCTCTCAGCTGGGAGTTACAGTACAGTACGGCTGCAGACACACACAACATAAAGCAGGAGGAGTATCCCGTCCTGTCCAGGCTGGGCCCCCGGCTCTCGGCCCCCTCTGTTGAAGCCTGCCACCCAGAGAGACCTCGATCAGCAGCCTCCCCTCCGCCTCCACCCAGCCCGGCCCGCTCTGACAGCAGATCTGTCACTCCCTTCATACAGTCAGCACCAACTGATTTAGCAGGAAGCAGACAGTGTGGCAGGAGGTGAAAACTCCAGCTATTTGTCAACGTGGCGCCCCATGTCAAAGTGTCAGGCCCTGGGACATTCCCCATACAGCTGGCCTGTTAGCTAAAGAGACAGGCCGTATGGTCTGAGCAGCTAGGAGGACTGTTGACACTGTGTGTGTGTGTGTGTGTGTGTGTGTGTGTGTGTGTGTGTGTGTGTGTGTGTGTGTGTGTGTGTGTGTGTGTGTGTGTGTGTGTGTGTGTGTGTGTGTGTGTGTGTGTGTTGTTAGCTAAAGAGACAGGCCGTATGGTCGGAGTAGGAGCATGCTGCTGTCAAAGACCACTCAAAGCTGCCTGCTGGAGAGCTTCCTTCTCTCCCTCTCTCTCTCTCTCTATCATTTTCTTTCCCACCTGCTTCCTCTCATTGACTATTGGACTGTCTCAGTCTCTGTATTCTGTTCCCTCATATCTGTCTCGATCTCGATCTCTGGCTCTTATTTTTACTGGCTTCTCTTTCCCCTTTTTAAATTCTTTTAAAAATAATATAGTAGACAGGAATTCTGGTGTCTGCAAAATGGAGGACAGAGGCCCAGCAGTTTAGTGCCCAGGGACAGTGTAGATGCATGCACTAACATTCAAGATAAGGACTATGATACTACTCAACAATAATAGCCCCAAATCTTATATATTCTGTGGGATTATCAGGCCTAAAATATCTTCATGTTTACGCACCTCAATGCCAAACCATGTTTAAGTAAAAACAAATTCATGAATATCCCCCCCAATGTCAAAATGACACTTCCCTTTTACTCTGGAGAATTCAAACCCATAAAAGATTAAGTGTCAAAAATAACAATTACAGAAATTCAAATCAAGGAGCATATGAACTGAAAGAAAAAAAAACATTAACTGAATTCATTCATTGAGAAACAAATTAATTTCTTTATCTTTTCTTAAGCTTCTCTAGCTTTGTGTTTACTATGGGGTAGAGAGGGTAGAGAGGGAGATTTATGAGCATACAAACAGGGTATTAATGGGTCAAACACAGCCTAGCTGGCTTTATTGACAGATTATGACCATTTTCACAAATTCAGTTGGATAGCATTTTGATAACATTTTATAGCGTTTCATAAATAAACCTTATTAGGGGTGCATTGGCACAATGCTAAAGGATTGGTACAGGGGATTGAGGAGAAGGAGGGAGGGGGTCTTTTCCTTTTTGCCTCTACTGACCATGCTGCAATTGTTGTTGTTCTCTCTCTTCTCACTCCTCTTTCTGTCCATTTTGTTTCCCTGTCTTCTGAACCCCCCTCCTAGGATCCATCTGGTACCTCTACTCCCCTTCAGAACACGGCCGGCCTGGTGGAATTCCCTGGACTAATTCATGAGTAGACAGTCACAGACGTGTCTGTCTCCCTACACCTCCTTCCCCCTGGAGAGACTTTATTGAAAAGAGAAATACATGAGATGGGCTGGCCAGAATGGTTCAGTCATACAGCACCAAAACATGGTTCAGTCATACAGCACCAAAACATGGTTCAGTCATACAGCACCAAAACAGCATGTCAGCAATAAACTAACGTTTGGGGCCTTTAGAGGTGTGTTATTTAGAGGTGTGAAACCCCCATGAACTCAATATAATATATTGATGAAACTACTGGTTAAACACTAGTATAGTAAGTATACTGTATACACTGGGGAGTGGGAACCCCCCTGAACTCAATATAATATATTGATGAAACTACTGATTAAACACTAGTATAGTAAGTATACTGTATACACTGGGGAGTGGGAACCCCCCCTGAACTCAATATAATATATTGATGAAACTACTGGTTAAATACTAGTATAGTAACTATACTGTATACACTGGAGAGTGGGAACCCCCCTGAACTCAATATAATATATTGATGAAACTACTGGTTAAATAATAGTATAGTAGCTATACTGTATACACTGGGGAGTGGGAACCCCCATGAACTCAATATAATATATTGATGAAACTACTGGTTAAACACTAGTATAGTAAGTATACTGTATACACTGGGGAGTGGGAACCCCCCCTGAACTCAATATAATATATTGATGAAACTACTGGTTAAACACTAGTATAGTAAGTATACTGTATACACTGGGGAGTGGGAACCCCCCTGAACTCAATATAATATATTGATGAAACTACTGGTTAAATACTAGTATAGTAACTATACTGTATACACTGGGGAGTGGGAACCCCCCTGAACTCAATATAATATATTGATGAAACTACTGGTTAAATACTAGTATAGTAACTATACTGTATACACTGGGGAGTGGGAACCCCCCTGAACTCAATATAATATATTGATGAAACTACTGGTTAAATACTAGTATAGTAACTATACTGTATACATTGGGGAGTGGGAACCCCCTTTCAGTTGTATTAATAATACTGGGGGTTGTGTTATGAATTGCCATATGAAATGTCAGCAATATGAAATGTCAGTAACCACTCAACTTAATATATATGAGGAGAGACTATTAGGGACTACAGCAGCAGGGATAGCCAGCCAGTCAGCCAGCTAGCTAGCCAGTCAGCCAGGTAGTCAGTGAGCCAGCCAGAGAGTCAATCAGCCAGCCAGCCAGCCAGTGAGCCAGCCAGCCAGTCAGCCAAGTAGTCAATCAGCCAGCCAGCCAGCCAGCCAGCCAGACAGCCAGTAAGCCAGCCAGCCAGCCAGCCAGCCAGTGAGCTAGCCAGCCAGCCAGCCAGCTAGTGAGCCAGCCAGCCAGGTAGTCAATCAGTCAGCCAGCCAGCCAGCCAGGCAGCCAGGTAGTCAATCAGCCAGCCAGACAGCCAGCCAGCCAGTCAGCCCACCCAGAGAGTCTACAGGAGGCCTAGGGTCTATGATGTCATACCTCCCCTCCTCTCCACTGACAACAAGAGCCCTAAGCCAGAACAAACTACTAACTTACAGTACAGTATATACACAGTTTGCTCTGCCACAGTGGCCAATGAAGGGTACTGTACTGTTAGCGTCCAAACTACTGCCAACCAGTACTGGAGAGCTTATCACAAGAGTGAGTGACATCTCAGAGGGAGTGCCATAACTACCGTACTGTACTGTACATGGGCCAAACTCACTGCTGGCTGGGAGAGAGAGAAAAAAAGAAAATTAACAAGATGATGTTTTTAAATATGTTCCTTCTCTTGTGTAACTTTGAGTCTGGACATATTAGCGGAGCTGGGCATCAATCATGCAAGAGTTAATGGCACATCCAGCCTATGAATCTTTCACCAACAAGTCCCTCTCTTCTCCCCAAACCAGGCTGGGTGGAGTGGGGCTCTTCCTGTTCAACAGCTGGTAGAGCATGGCACTGTGATGAGTATGAGGGCCCATCTGGATATGCCAGCCCCATCGCTTTGATCTATGCTTGTGGAACAGATAGCTGTGAGGTTCTGGGCCTGGTTCCTGGGCCTGGTTCTGGTTCTGGTTGTTTCTGCTCCATCCCTCCTCCACACAGAACTGGGTTCAAATACCACAAACCCTGCCATCTGGCACTCGATACAGACTAAAGCAAACACTGAAAGTATTTCAAAGATTTCAAATAGAATTTGAGCCCAGATCTGCCTCCTCCACAGGCCTTTCCCAGGCAGGGAGGCAGCCTGAGCCAGGTTGGACTGGTTACAACACAGGAACAGCCTGGTGTGTCCATGGTCCCAGAGGCTCCAGTGACACACTTTCCCTTTTAATGGGGCCACCTGCAGCCCCGCGTCGGGCCCCCGTCCGAACACTGTCAGAGGGGAAAAGAGCAGGAGCTGGTGGGCATCTGCAACTGGCATTGACTTTAAGAGGCCTCTCAGTTCTTCGTGTTGGAGAGAGAGTGCCATGGGCACCCATGCTGAACTGGCCACGGATACATGGGTTCAGGCCAGGAAGGGTACTGACACATGTCAGGAAATGCTTTCTCTGTGATCTGGGTCACAGGGAGTAACTTCATGCTCTGTCTGCATTGGTGATGTGTAAGAGGGTAAGCATGGAAGCTAGCTGTGTAAATCCCCTGAAAATAACATATCAGCCAATGGATGTGATCATAAACTCATTTGGTAACAATGGATTATATATGACGTACTTGTATGCACTCTTCTGAATGCATTTCAGTCCATTATGTATCTCCTGGCATTGTTAACCATGTCTATTCTATGGTCCTTCTGTAGCTCAGTTGGTAGAGCATGGCGCTTGTAACGCCAGGGTAGTGGGTTCGATTCCCGGGACCACCCATACGTAGAATGTATGCACACATGACTGTAAGTCGCTTTGGATAAAAGCGTCTGCTAAATGGCATATTATATTTATATTTATATTTTATAAACACTGGATAACTGAAATGCATTCACATAATATGCAGTCAATAATCTAACTTCATCTGCTGGGATTGGCATGTCTTAAAAATGTTTCAATTTTTCCTGTTGAAAAGCAATATCCCAAGTATAAATACAGTAAAGTACACACCCTAAATATGTTTTGAGCAAAGTAGTGTTTTTAAGACACAGCTGCAAACTTCAAGGATTAGGACATTCCAGGAGTTGGTCTGATGGTGCCTGCTGATGTCATCGGCTGCCCTCTTGCTTGAGAAACAATAGAGGTCAGGAGGCACCTGAACCCCCTATTGGGAGTTGCCTTTTGTTAAGTAAATCAGGTGTTAAATGAGGTGAAAAGGAGACTGGAGTAGGACTTCAACTTTGTTTATACTCCTTTAATAATGGGGGTAAATCAAAAAGGGGTTTTGTCTTCCTCTCATCTGATGATAAGGTCTTTACATCTCAATTAAATGTCTCCACTAAACTACTAACAGCTCCAGCTCCATAGCTACCCCCTGCTCCACTCCACTCCCTCTACTCCCCCTCACTCTGCTCTGAGCTAAAACATGATAATGCTGTTTTAATGTGTGTATTTAAAGCAATAATTACCCAAACAAAGCTTACAGTAGGAATCGTTGGACAACAGTGATGAAAAGGGCATGAATTCGCATAGAGCCTGGATTATGCATCCCAAATGGCACCCTATTTCCTATACAGAGCCCTATGGACCCTTTATAGTGCACTTCAAAAGGGTTCCATTTGGGACAGACTTGGAGTGTGTCTAGTACCTGGGGTGTAATTTCCTTAAACGCCATCCTACCAGGAAGTTAAAGAGGGGCGTTATAGAGAAACAGGGTGTCCACGATGCCTGGAGGCGCCTGCAGTGGGTACATTTATGGGTGCACTTTGCTCATTACACCAGGGGATAATCAGCCTTTAAACAAACCTGTCATTTCCTCCTGGGCCTCTGATGCTTCTGAAGTCCACAGCCAGTCAGCCAGCCAGCCAGCCAGCCAGTCAGCCAGGCCTATCCATATCATTTAGCCTCGTCGTCCCTCTGACAGACCCAGTCAGCCCACACAGAGAGAGAGAGAGAGAGACACACACGCAGGTACACACACGCAGGTTACACACACACACACACACACACACACACACACACACACACACACACACACACACACACACACACACACACACACACACACACACACACACACACACACACACACACACACACACACACACACACACACACAAACAAAAACACACACACACATACACAGCTCACTGACATTCTGCTACAATAATAAGGCACTTATCAGAGAGCAACAGATTTATAGTGACAAGACACTTGGTTAGAGGGTGGTGTAGAGGCGTTAGGGTGAGTTCATTCACTGACAGAACTGTAGAGGGGGGGTTGACCACACACACACAGTTCATTAGGGTTTATGTGGGATCCAGAGGAACAGGTGAAATTATCTGTTGATTATAGTTATTTTAAAAGCATGTGTACATTTTGGAGCCATTGGCTTATTTACAACACAATATTTACCAGCTGTTATTTTGCCAAGCAACCAGTGAAAAGCATAGGTTACTGCAGCAGCAGTGGATGTTCAGAGCAGCTGTATTCTGCCTCTGACTATCTGCCCCTCTCCATTCACTGGTACAGTATCACACCATGTAGGAGGTCGTCGATATGTTTCAAAACTAGATCGAGATAAAAATCTAGATTAAAATCTCTCAAATCTGAAATGCTGTAGGCTATTTAATTCTGACTAGGCTACAAAAGCCTAATCATTTCAGGCATATCGTTTTTGAGGTAAACCAATTTTCTGCTAAACGCACACACCATCATTCATGACAGGAAACCTGACCCTGCGTTCTGAACAAAGTGGAAAGCGCAGAGAGCGAGTTAAGAAGGAATCAAAAAGAGAGCGATTTCATGGGAATTCAAGGGGATCAAATGGTGCCTTTATTGCAGGTTGAAGCCCCTGAATGGGGGCCTATGAAAGGCTGATCTGTGCTGTGCTACTTGGCTTCTACTTGGCTGCTACCTGGTTGGGTCTGGGCTGGATCTGGGCTGGATCTGGGTTGGGTCAGGTGAGACATCCACTGAGAGGGAGCACTCAGGTCTGCGGATCCCATTCACACAGTCACCAAACCCTCACAGGTCACCCTGCTTCACTGCTTTAGCCCTTAGCCTAGCATAGCACCACCACTAATGCATTTCTCAACAGGTACAGTGAGTAGGGCCGCGGAGACAAGGGCACAGGGCTTTGGGAAGCCAGGTACATAGCTGTAACACTACACTGATGGGACCACTCAGCTTTTCAGCTAGCAGGGCGAGGGCGATGAGACGCAAGGCTTTTAAGTGAATGGAGCTAAATGAATGAGAAGGGTTTTTGGCTTTGAGTCTTTGATTGGTGAATGCTGGTGATGACAATCCAGGTCAAAGGTTATCTCTCATCTTACCAGGGTGTGTGGAGCAAATTCAATTTGGCGGCAGGGACAAAAGTATCTCAGGGCCAAAGAGGAAATATCATTCATAATTATACAACCCTCACTCAAAGCCTCACGCCAACCCTCCCTGTAGAGACGCAACAACAATGGAACTTAATTACATTTTACATTATATGTCTCCAACCCCTCCTATCTTCAATATAAAACACATTGACGACAAATTTGGCATTGGGATTCAGGCTCATGGCTACTCGCCATGCCAATTCCCCTTTTTTCTGTGCCATACGCCAAGACAAATCATATTAACATGTTACTAAAGAATACTAAACCTTTTGGCTCCAGTCCTCGGCCCTGCTAGTGTGCCAGTAAACTTCATTAAGCGCTAGAGAATGCTTTTAGGAAACCTTGCCTCAGTTGCAATTATAAATAAGTTCCTTCATGGAGAGAAGCCCCCGTCATGGGTGGGCTACTGGCCGGGCCGCTGGGCCACGGGGCTGGGGGGCAGCAGGGCGATGGGGCTTTGGGCTGCGGGCGTCTGGCTGGCTGGCTGGCGTGCAGACAACTGATCACTATTCTGAATGAAAAAGCAAGCTCAGTGAGCCAGCTCAAGTAACTGCTTTGTTACTGAATAAATGTTGCCGGCAACAAAGTTCAACAAAGAACCATTTGTCAACATGTTTACACCATAAATGCTTATAACTATGGTGACGAAAGCCCAAAAAATAGGTTTTAATTGAATCCCCATAGGGGAATGGAAAGTAAAGGAGGAAAACACAATCTAGTCTGGGATTTGCTGTTTGTACAACACAACAAAACAACCTCATGGGGACTGGGAGATGTGCTGGTGCTTCTGTGGTAGAGGCACAAAGAGCCAGGTACCAGGCCTCAGTTGAATTGTGTGTAAGGTGAGATGATTGGGGCTGTTGAACAGTTACAATACAACAGACTCTTACGTATTCATTTCCACCAAGGACCTTGCCATCATATGGCTTCCTACCTACCAACACACACACACACACACACACACACACACACACACACACACACACACACACACACACACACACACACACACACACACACACACACACACACACACACACACACACACACACACACACACACACACACACACACACACACACACACACACACACACACACATACATTCTCACTTTCCCTCCTGTCCCTGAACTGCTCTCTCCAATTAAATTAAGTTAGAAAACAGTGTTCATTAGACAAGTGTTCCTCACAATCTGGCAACCCTGACGGTTTTACCCAGCCTTCCCATGGACCCCTGAGGCAAGCGCTCCGGCACGAAACATATTCATTTAATCTTAAATTACATTACTTAATTACTTCATTTCTTTGCTTAGTAAACACTATGAAACCAGGGAATCTCACACATTCAGCTTCTGCATGCAAATAAGGCCTAAACACTTACAGACTGGTATAAACACTGATGTAGTCTAATCAAAGAAAAATCATGTTCAACTATTTGAAAACTTGCTCAAAAGCACAAACTAGAATTTGTGTTAACTTTATATTACTTCAAACTGTATTTCATTATATAACTGTAACTCACATACCAAAGTCTACAGAATATCAATAACTCCAAGTAATGACTCTGTGACAAGCTACAAGCATGCAGTTATGTAGTTCTACAAACCATTTTTGACCTCTTTTGTGTTCATGTAGAAAACACATGGAACCGTGGTAAGAGCTATGTAGTTATCTGTAATTATCTGTAATTATCTATTATCTAGTATAAGGTAATTACACATGATATCTTGTAGTTACCTAGGTATGTAATTGTAATGTAAAGACATGCCTTGAATTATCGGCTATATTCCAAATGTAACTGAGATCAACAATGTAACTGAAAGGTTGGAACCTTTTCTCCAGGCCCGTTAAGAAAAGATAAAAGCCTTTAGTGAAGCCTAGCTGGACCAAAGCCCAAGTGTCACACAGCCAAATATAATAATCCTGACATAGTCCAAGAGACTGACACAGGGAGAGAGAGAGAGAGAGAGAGAGAGAGAGAGAGAGAGAGAGAGAGAGAGAGAGAGAGAGAGAGAGAGAGAGAGAGAGAGAGAGAGAGAGAGAGAGAGGAAGAGGAGGAGAGAGAGAGAGAGAGAGAGAGAGAGAGAGAGAGAGAGAGAGAGAGAGAGAGAGAGAGAAACCGCCTCTCCTAACACCTAAGCCTCCCCTGGCCTTGATCTGATCTGTCGTGACGTGGTAGGTCCATTTCTGGGATAATTAGGAATAATTATTAGACAATCCTCTGTGGTTGTGAACTCAAGTCTTAGATTAGGAAATAGAACAGAAACTCTTTGTGAATGTCGTGAGGAGTTAAGCACTGTCATGTCATAGTTCTAGCAGACCTAGCCAATACATGTTTCTTCTCCTCCATCACAAATCCCACTAAAAGGAAAATGTTTTTTTTTTCTTCCCAAAATGTTTCACACAGTATGGGTGATGTTGAAGAACTTTCAATACATAAAGACAGACAGAAACTAAGAAGGGGGGTTAGTTTAACACCACATGTAGTTGTTCCTTTCACATTCTCATTAAATAATAGCTTGTGAAAGCTTAAGACCAGTAGCCATGTTGAGCCTCACTAATGTCCATTTGGGCTCTTTTCATCTGCGGTTGCCTCCTGAGGCCTGGTTCAGACAGTGTTATGAATGGGAGAGCTGTTTAGCGAGTGCAACTGGACCAGGCTGCTGTCTCCTTGCCACTCATCACTCAATGACCCCAACATACGACATGCCACTCCAATCATGAGAGAGGTACAGAAATCCCCTACTACCTGTTCCATGTGATACACATACTGTTACTAAGCACACACACCCACACACACACACACACATACACACACCTCCCTGATAGACAGGGCGAGGGGTGAGGCGACAGGGATCAGGCCTCCTGTTTCAAACACACCATTAATCTTTCTTCCTTTCTCCTCTCTGACACGTGAAGCGGACCCTCCCAGCGCAGCCCAGCGGCCCAGACCTTGAACCAACCGCCAACCACCTCCTCTGGTCTCCGATAAGATCTGAGCAAAGCGGCAGGCCGCCTGCGGAGCACCGGTACCCCTCAGCCACTCACAGCCCGTCCTACCCCCTGCCTCACTCAACTCACTAACAGGCAACCATTACAGACTGATGGGAAGCTGAAACCTAACCCATCTCTATGCACACACACACACACACACACACACACACACACACACACACACACACACACACACACACACACACACACACACACACACACACACACACACACACACACACACACACACACATCTCTCCCTGCCCGACAATTTCTCTGATTGTAGTCAGACGCCAAACGGAGGAGAAGAGAGATCTGCGATCACTTCCGACGCCCACCTCCAGGCGAAGGCACAACAAAGGCTCTCTAAACGGGAGTCCTCCTACAGAGGTGGCACACAAACCCCACCACCGGTGAGGAGAGGGGGCCTGGAGGAAATAGTAACACACACGGCTGTGAAAAGGGAAAACAACTCGAAATCCACCCCTGTGTAGAGGTGTCTTCACAGTTCACTCAGACACTAAACTCATGTGGGTTTTTTATTGAAGACAAACCACGATCCTCCTCAGGTTTTGTATCCACACAGTGGAAGGAAGCTGTGATGATGGTTGACAGACAGGGACATTTAATTGATACCCACTGCAGTGAGATTGATATGACAGGGAATCATTGTGACGTGTGTTCGAACAGCAGCTGACAACAAGGTGAAGTGTGTCTCTGAGCCATACATTTAATACACACATGATTTCCTGATGGGGAGACACTGATAGTCATATCTGTTTGTCGAAGGTGTCAGACCTATTAATTTAGAAATATTCCCTTGTCATCTAAACAACTTCCATTGTATCAGCCTTGGGAACATTCCATTGCCTCAGCCTTGGGAATGTTTCAATATCCTAGCCTTGAGAATGTTCCAATGTATCAGCCTTGGGAAAGTTCCATTGCCTCAGCCTTGGGAATGTTTCAATATCCTAGCCTTGAGAATGTTCCAATGTATCAGCCTTGGGAATGTTCCATTGCCTCAGCCTTGGGAATGTTTCAATATCCTAGCCTTGAGAATGTTCCAATGTATCAGCCTTGGGAACGTTCCATTGTATCAGCCTTGGGAACATTCCATTGTATCAGCCTTGGGAACATTCCATTGTATCAGCCTTGGGAACGTTCCATTGTATCAGCCTTGGGAACGTTCCATTGTATCAGCCTTGGGAACATTCCATTGTATCAGCCTTGGGAACGTTCCATTGTATCAGCCTTGGGAACATTCCATTGTATCAGCCTTGGGAACATTCCATTGTATCAGCCTTGGGAACGTTCCATTGTATCAGCCTTGGGAACATTCCATTGTATCAGCCTTGGGAACATTCCATTGTATCAGCCTTGGGAACGTTCCATTGTATCAGCCTTGGGAACGTTCCATTGTATCAGCCTTGGGAACATTCCATTGTATCAGCCTTGGGAACGTTCCATTGTATCAGCCTTGGGAACATTCCATTGTATCAGCCTTGGGAACATTCCATTGTATCAGCCTTGGGAACGTTCCATTGTATCAGCCTTGGGAACATTCCATTGTCTCAGCCTTGGGAACATTCCATTGTCTCAGCCTTGGGAACGTTCCATTGTATCAGCCTTGGGAACGTTCCATTGTCTCAGCCTTGGGAACATTCCATTGTCTCAGCCTTGGGAACGTTCCATTGTATCAGCCTTGATGTTCAATGATAGAAGCCTGATCCCAGAACTGTTTGTGCTGTCCTGCCAACTCCCATGCACAAACAGATCAATAGTAACACAGATCTGTGACCACCAGGCTACAAAAATAGCAGTCGTATCCCCAAATCTGCTTGCAGGGAGAGAACGTGCCAATGATGTGGATGGAGAGAAAGGGACGAAAGGGATTAATGACCTTAAACTCTGCGTCTGGAGCTAAGCACTGAGCCATCTTTTAAAAAATATATATTTTATTTTTGCATTTTCCAATTAAGAACATTCAAAACAAAAGTGAAAAGATATTAGACAACGATAGGACAAAGTGACAGTAACAGACGAATGTAACAAAAATAAATTATAATTATAGTTATATAAACAAACATACAATAATAACAAATTTAAAAAATATAGAAAAAAATATAGAAAATAAAAAATAAAAAAAATAACGAGACATTGGACATTGGACCTGCCGTAGGCTACATAATATACATTACATGTGAAACATTATGTGAGGATTATATATAGATTCAATCAATGAGATGTGGGGGGAGATTCTCCATATAGTCAATAAAAGGTTGCCAAATTCTGTAAAATGTCTTTAACTTATTCCTCAAGCAGTAAGTGATTTTCTCCAAAGGGATACAACTATTAACTTCCGATAGCCACATTGCAACTGGCAGGGAGGAATCCAATTTCCATTTCAAGGCAATACATTTCTTGGCAATCGCTAGCAATATTTCTGTTAGCTTTATAGTATGGCTTTGCCTAAGATTGGTGTTAGTAAAGTTACCCAGTAGACAGACCTCCGGGTCTAAAGGGAACGTAACCCCGTGAATTGAGGATATGGTATCGCATACCCCCTGCCAGAAACCGTGTCGTTTTGAACACTGCCAAGTGGAATGGAGGAATGTTCCTTCATCTGAGCCACATCTAAAACATAGGGAGGAGATATCTGGGTTGAACCTGTGCAGTCTAGATGGGGTGATATAGAGCTGATGGAGGAAATTAAACTGGATCAGTCTGTAACTGGAGTTCAATGTGGATGTAACCCCATCCCTGCATAGGTCACTCCATAGATCCTCATCAAGATCAATACCCAGATCTCTCTCTCATCTAAGTCGGGGTTTATCTAGCCCAGGCAGTGTTAGTCCTGACATAAGAGCATTGTAAACACGGGAAATGGTCTTGAACAGTGGTTGGTCTGCGTGGCAGAGTTGTTCAATAGGTGACATCTTAGGTAGGTTCCGTTGTCCCTTGAGAGTCACTCTAATAAAGTTTCGTAGTTGTAGGTAGCTAAAGAAGTCCCTGTTAGCCAAGTGGTATTTCTGGTTCAGCTGATCAAAAGACATAAGAACTCCCTCCTCGTAACAATGTTCCAGAAGAGTGATCCCCTTATCAGACCATGGTCTAAAGTTACTATTCTGTAAAAACATAGGGATCAATCTATTGTTCCATAAAGGGGTTTTAGGGGAAAGGAATCCCCCTCGTCCGAACAGCTCATGCAGTTTGCACCATGCCAGGACAGAATGTATGATTAAAGGGTTGTCTATGATGGTTTTTATAGATTTTCTGTCCCATTTGTAAAACAAATCTGCCCCAGTGTCATCATTTACCTCAAGCTTTTCAATGTTCAACCATGAGGGAGAGGGACCATTGTCAAACCTCTGAGCCAGAAACCTAGACTGTGCAGCCCAGTAGTACATTCTAAAATTGGGGAGGTTTAAGCCCCCTTGACTGTAATCAAGGGTCAGTTTATCCAGGCCAACCCTAGGGGTTTTGCCGTGCCAGATAAACCGTCTGGTCAGCTTGTCGAGAGAGGGAAAAAATGCTGCGGGAACAGGGATAGGGAGAGATTGAAACAGATATAGAAACCTGGGCAGGACATTCATTTTAATTACATTGATTCTCCCCAGTAGAGTGAGAGGTAAGTCCATCCATTTACAAAGGTCAACCTCCACCTTTTGCAACAAACTGGCCAGATTGAGTTTATAGAGGTTGTTCAGATTACCATCCACCATTATGCCCAAATATGTGAAGCCCATAGGAGACCATCTAAAAGGAAACTTGTGCTTGATGGTAAGATGGTCAAAGACAGACAACGGTAAGATTTCGCTTTTATCAAGATTGACCTTATATCCAGAGAAAGAACTATAACACTGTAGTAGGATCTGCAAATGAGAGAGGGAGTTTTCTGGGTTTGTTAGGAATAAGATAAGGTCGTCCGCAAAGAGTGATAATTTATGGGTATGGGGGCCCACCTCAAAGCCATGTATGTCAGGGCACGTTCTAATAGCCTCAGCCAACGGTTCGATGGCGAGGGCAAAGAGGTGGGGGCTAATTGGGCAACCTTGTCTGTTCCCCCCTATAAAGAGGGAAAGAGGAGGAAGTAATCCCATTGGTAGCAATCCTAGCTTTAGGAGATTTGTAGAGTGATTTTATCAAATTTACAAACACGGGACCTAAACCGAACTTTTCCAAGACGCGAAAGAGGTATTGCCATTCAACCCTATCAAAGGCCTTTTCAGCGTCGAGGGTGAAAAGCAAGGTGAATTATATCAAAGAACCTTCTGAGATTATTGGAGGACAATCTATTAATTATGAAGCCAGTCTGATCTGGGTTGTGTCAGGATTTGGCCAGGGTTGTTCCGGTTTTTGGTCACTAGATGCCCCCATTGTGCCTTTTGACCTTTTGTTTTCCCTTGATCCCCATTATTATTTGCACCTGTGCCTCGTTTCCCCTGATTGTATTTAAACCCTTTGTTTTCCTCAGTACTTTTCTCTGTGTTTGTATGTTAGCACCCAGCCCTAGTACTCTGTGAACTCTTGTTGATCCCGGTGGACTCTCTTGTGGAATTCTGTTTTTTGTTCTTGTTTGTTTGTTTTTGAGTATTTTTTGAGGCTTTTTGTGCTATACCTTCCACCTTGTGGATTTACCTTTTTGTCTTGGAGGATTACCTTTGTTCTTGTGGAATTCCTTTTGAGGTTGTGGAGTTACATGTTTTCCTGAAGAACTTCACTTTTTACTTCATTAAATACACCGTCTCAAGTACTGCTGTGTCTGCCTCATCTTCTGGGTTCTGCCAACTATTCGTGGCTCAGTTGGTTAAGTGACTGTTTCTCACTCTGGAGACCCGGGTTTGTAACCGGGTCCTGACAGGTTGACCAACAGGGGAAGACATGACTCCAGTTTCATAGATTGTAAACTGGTCACCAAGATGCTATCTGTGTTAAGGAGAGAGATTGGTCTATAGGAGGCGCACTTTTAGCGGGGTTTTCCCTTTCTTGTGGATTACAGTAATCACTGCTTGAGAGAAGGACTCTGGAAAGCAGTTGTCTTCTCTGGCTTTTTTAAGTACCTCCATAAGGTAGAGGACCAACAGCTCCCTAAATTCTTTATAGAACTCTGGAGGGAAGCCATCCTCCCCAGGAGATTTATTAGAAGGTAAGGATTTAATGGCCTCCAACAATTCAGGGACTGAGAAGTGTTCACTCAGGCGCTCGCTGTCTTCCCCTGACAGGCATGGGAGGTTGAGAGAGGAGGGAAAGGAGTTTATCTCTGATAGATCATCGCTTGATTGGGAAGTGTAGAGGTCTTCATAGTATTTCTTTAAAGTATTATTAATTTCAGTAGGGTTGAAAGATATCTCATTAGTTAGAGTTTCTATGGCATTAATTGTCCTCTTACTTTCCTCTGCTTTCAGTTGCCATGCCAATACTTTGTGAGCTCTCTCTCCAAGCTCATAATAACGCTGTTTTGATTTAGTGATGGCCCTCTCAGCTTGATATGTGTTCAGAATATTATATTTAAGTTTTTTATTTACCAAAAGCCTGTATAGATCTTTAGTCGGGCCTCTTTGGTAGGTCTTCTCTAGCTCGGAGATTTCAGATTCAAGGGCACTCAGTTCCGCACCGTGTTTTTTCTTCAGCCCTTTAGTATAGGAAATAATCTGTCCCCTCAGATAGGCCTTCAATGTGTCCCAAAGAATGAAGCAGTCCGGAGCAGAGGGTTTGTTTGTCAAGGTAAAAATATTGATCTGCTCTTTGATGAATGCTCTTTGATGAATTTAGTCTCCATCTATATGCTCCATTTACCTTGGTAGGAATGGAGATTGATAATACCAGAGGAGAACGGTCACTAAGCAATCTGGGGAGATACTCGACATCTAACACTCTATGAAACAGTTGTGTCGAAAGTAAAAAGTTATCTATGCGTGTGTGTGTCTTGTGTGGGTGTGAATAAAAAGAGTAGTCCCTATCCTGTGGGTGCAACTGTCTCCAGATTTCTAGTAAATTGAGATCTTTCATGAATGACATGGTGAGCTTGCCGGCTTTGGTAAGAAGTGAGGGTTTATCAGAAGACCTATCAAGAACTGTATCTAAGCAAAAATTAAAATCTCCTCCAACCAGTAGCCATCCTGGTGGTGCTTGAGCAACCTGAAGGAAGACATTCTGAATAAACATATGGTCATCGAAGTTAGGAGCATAAATATTCAATAGGGTCCAAGACTCTGAAAACATATGCCCCTGCACCAAAACCAACCTGCCAGAGGGATCAGAGATGGTGTTGTTGACGCAGAAGGGGATGTGTCTACTTATCAACATTTCAGTTCCTCTTGCTTTGGAGTTAAAAGAGGATGCAAAAACTTGTCCTACCCATTCCCTCTTCAATTTCTTGTGTTCACTGGCTGTAAGATGTGTTTCTTGTAAAAACACAATGTCAGCCTTTAATTTCTTAAGGTATGTATAGACTCTTTTCCTTTTAATTGGGCTGTTAAGACCTTTTACGTTGAATGTGACATATTTTAGTGGATTAAGCATAGGTTGGGTTTCAAATATGTAACTGAATATAAATCTATCATATGCAGATAATTAGGAAATGTTTCAACTTTGGTTTGTGTGTCTCTTTAGGAGGGAAACAATAAACATAGAAAAAAGGAAGAAAAAAATAATAAGAATCCCACCCACCCCGATTGTCAGACTAGAACAACAGTCCCAACAATCAAACATGAATACACTTGTAGAGATACGTTGCTGCTCGCTTTCCATCTTGCTAGCTAAACTTTGGTGTAAACTAAAACCTGCGAGCTCTCTAAATTGAAAACAAACGTTGTGAATAGATATTTATGGCTGAATATTTACTGCTCACGGTAAGGGCTGCTTGAGTCTCTTTACGAAAGATTAACATAAATGAGGGGGAAAGCAGTGGGCCTAAACCCACTTATTGCTTCGCCCAGTAGATATGGACTAAACCAAAATATACTCTCCTGTAAATGTAATAGAACTCACCCCGGGGAGATATGGTTAGTTGAAAATGTACAACTCAATTAAAGTGACCGGGAGATACCAGCAGTTCAATCCGGATAAGAGAAAACAAACAAACTGCATTTTATCCTCCGGAGAGACCGTCCTGGCTCAGACTCAGACGTTGCTCAGTTCTTTGAGAAAAGTGTGCACTTCTCCCGGTGTGTTGAAGAGATGGCTTCGGCCTTTGTACTGAACTTTCATCCGCGAAGGGTGGATGAGGTAGCCGGTGATGTTCTTCTCCTTCAGTGCTTTGGCGGCAGGTCTGAACTGCTTGCGGCGTCTGGCGAGGTCCGCGCTCATATCCGGGAAAAGGCTGACCCTCTTCCCATCGATGGCGATGTCCCCTTTGGCTCTTGCGAGTTGCAGTATCTTCTCTCTGTCTTGGAAACGGAGGAACCTGATCAGGACGGCTCGTGGGGGCTCATCTGGCCCGGGGTTTCGGCGCTGATGTTCTGTGGGCGCTTTCGATTTCCAGCGGCAGACCAGCTGGCCGGTGTGTTTACGGACATATTCAATCAATCCCTATACCAGTCTGCTGTTCCCACATGCTTCAAGAGGGCCACCATTGTTCCTGTTCCCAAGAAAGCTAAGGTAACTGAGCTAAACGACTACCGCCCCGTAGCACTCACTTCGGTCATCATGAAGTGCTTTGAGAGACTAGTAAAGGACCATATCACCTCCACCCTACCTGACACCCAAGACCCACTCCAATTTGCTTACCGCCCAAATAGGTCCACAGACGATGCAATCTCAACCACACTGCACACTGCCCTAACCCATCTGGACAAGAGGAATACCTATGTGAGAATGCTGTTCATCGACTACAGCTCGGCATTAAACACCATAGTACCCTCCAAGCTCGTCATCAAGCTCGAGACCCTGGGTCTCGACCCCGCCTTGTGCAACTGGGTACTGGACTTCCTGACGGGCCGCCCCCAGGTGGTGAGGGTAGGTAACAACATCTCCTCCCCTCTGATCCTCAACACTGGGGCCCCACAAGGGTGCGTTCTAAGCCCTCTCCTGTACTCCCTGTTCACCCACGACTGCGTGGCCACGCACGCCTCCAACTCAATCATCAAGTTTGCGGACGACACAACAGTGGTAGGCTTGATTACCAACAACGACGAGACGGCCTACAGGGAGGAGGTGAGGGCCCTCGGAGTGTGGTGTCAGGAAAATAACCTCACACTCAACGTCAACAAAACTAAGGAGATTGTGGACTTCAGGAAACAGCAGAGGGAACACCCCCCTATCCACATCGATGGAACAGTAGTGGAAAGGGTAGCAAGTTTTAAGTTCCTCGGCATACACATCACAGACAAACTGAATTGGTCCACTCACACAGACAGCATCGTGAAGAAGGCGCAGCAGCGCCTCTTCAACCTCAGGAGGCTGAAGAAATTCGGCTTGTCACCAAAAGCACTCACAAACTTCTACAGATGCACAATCGAGAGCATCCTGGCGGGCTGTATCACCGCCTGGTACGGCAACTGCTCCGCCCTCAACCGTAAGGCTCTCCAGAGGGTAGTGAGGTCTGCACAACGCATCACCGGGGGCAAACTACCTGCCCTCCAGGACACCTACACCACCCGATGTTACAGGAAGGCCATAAAGATCATCAAGGACATCAACCACCCGAGCCACTGCCTGTTCACCCTGCTATCATCCAGAAGGCGAGGTCAGTACAGGTGCATCAAAGCTGTGACCGAGAGACTGAAAAACAGCTTCTATCTCAAGGCCATCAGACTGTTAAACAGCCACCACTAACATTGAGTGGCCGCTGCCAACACACTGACACTGACTCAACTCCAGCCACTTTAATAATGGGAATTGATGGGAATGATGTAAATATATCACTAGCCACTTTAAACAATGCTACCTTATATAATGTTACTTACCCTACATTATTAATCTCATATGCATACGTATATACTGTACTCTATATCAACGACTACATCCTTATGTAATACATGTATCACTAGCCACTTTAACTATGCCACTTTGTTTACATACTCATCTTATATGTATATACTGTACTCGATACCATCTACTGTATCTTGCCTATGCTGCTCTGTACCATCACTCATTCATATATCCTTATGTACATATTCTTTATCCCCTTACACTGTGTATAAGACAGTAGTTTAGGAATTGTTAGTTAGATTACTTGTTGGTTATTACTGCATTGTCGGAACGAGAAGCACAAGCATTTCGCTACACTCGCATTAACATCTGCTAACCATGTGTATGTGACAAATAAAATTTGATTTGATTTGGCTTGGTGAAGTTGGTTATGCCTAGGACCTCCGGGATCCATTGAGTGAAGAAAGGGACCGGGTCACGGCCCTCGCTGTCCTCTTTCAATCCCACCACACAGATATTACTACGTCTACTCTGGTTCTCCATCTGATCTACTTTGTTTTTGAGGTAGGCCTTGTCCTTTTGCAGTTGTGTCAAGACCTGGTCATGTCTAGCGTTGGTATCTTCAACTGTGCTAATGCGCAGCTCTGCCTCAGTCGTTCTCAAAAGGAGATCATTCATGGAGGATTTCAGGTCGTCAATGGAAGAATGGAGTTCAGCCGATTTCTTATCGATTTTCAGAGAAAGACCTCTGTTACCATCCTGAATTTCCCGGAGGAGAATAGCCAGCATGTCGGCAGGCTCGCAAGAGGCTGCTGAGAGCAACAGTCTGGAACTGTCGTCTGAGTTATGAGGGCTAATGCTAATATTGCTAGCTGTAGCGTTATCATTATATTGGGAATCAACGACGTTTTGGTCGTCCTTTTTGCCTCTCGGTCGGAGGTCCATGGCTCTTTGGGAAGGTAAGTACTTGATAATTTATCAGCCGATGTTAGAATATTGTTTCAACGTTGTTATTTAGGTAAAAATAGAATACATTTGAAGAGCTCGGTTTGTCAACGTCTGCTCAGCTCCGCGGCATCACGTGTCTTCGCACTGAGCCATCTTGACAGGACAGGACAGGCCTGTTGGGACGGGAACGGGGGGGGTAGCATATCTCAGCTGAGGTCTTTTCCTCTTAGAGCGGCTCGTGTCCCCGTTCCATTTTAATCAAACCCATCCAATCAGGCCAGATTACAATAGTAAAGTACAGGGAGCCGCTTGAGGACATTGTCTGGTTGAGGTTAATACTCCTGATTCATCTCCCAAGGAGAATTACTTTCTCCTCCTGCCCATTGATGCCAACCTCCTGTCTCGTTAAGTATGGTAGTCTTATTTCTCTCTGAAACATTTCCCCTTTATCAATTTGGGCCTAGTCTTGGCAAAACTGAATTGAACCCAACCAAACTAGATCCATCCCAGCATCTAATGGTAACCAGTCCTGCCTTCTGAAGGAGATGATTATTTTTGTGTTTCACTGTGTTCCAACTTTTCAGAGCCTTTCTTAGTAGAGCTAAGTAGACAGTGTTAACAAGAAAGACAGAAACTCTTGTAGGTTCTTATAACTGAACAAAAGCCTGGAAAAGAGGTGCTCTAGTCTGTCTGACTGCTTCTGCTGCCATCCCCCTGAAATCACCATCTTAATCTAGGAGTCAGGCTGCATTGCATTCTGTCTGGTTTCTGTGTTACAACCAGGGGAGAGGATAGAGAGGTGCGGAGTGGGCCTGGCCAAGGGAGACATCAAAGAGGCCAGGGAGACACGTATGGCTGCTAATTTTTCAGGCCGGAGCATTTGTGTCAAAGAGCTTGGATTTGAGAGGCTCTCCTCCTCACTTCAAAGCCTGGCGCCTTAAAAGGTCTGGCTGTGTTTTGACGTGGATCTGCAGAGGTGAATGAGAATCAAGCAGCCGCCACTAGACCCTTCAGAAGTCAGGCTCACTCTCTTTAACCCCCTGCTCCCCTCCACACACCTACCACTACCCCTCCCGTCTCCACAAAGAAGAAGAGAAGAAGAAAAACAAGAAAATTCAATAATGCCTTAGAGAGGCAGGATTACCTGAGGAGACGCCTGCTAACTCTGCTGTGCCGGGAGTGAAATCTAAAGTGCCCCCCTTTTCTTTCTCTCTCTCTCTCTCTCTCTCTCTCTCTCTCTCTCTCTCTCTCTCTCTCTCTCTCTCTCTCTCTCTCTCTCTCTCTCTCTCTCTCTCTCTCTCTCTCTCTCTCTCTCTCTCTCTCTCTCTCTCTCTCTCTCTCTCTCTCTCTCTCTCTCTCTCTCTCTCTCTCTCTCTCTCTCTCTCTCTCTCTCTCTCTCTCTCTCTCTCTCTCTCTCTCTCTCTCTCTCGGCTAAAGACAGCCCTCAAAAAGCACATCAAATCTCTCCTTTGATGCCACAGAAAGCAATTAACCCCTTGAGTCCAAAATTACAGATTGCTGGTTGAAGTGACACTTTTTAGATGGGTTGTGTGTGTGCGTGCGTGCATGGGTGGGGTGTATTGTTTGTTTTCAGACCAGGCTACTTCTTTAATGAAGCGGTTGGTTGGAGTCAGCGCCGTACCATGCTGTATTTGAGACAACCCATTTGTGTCAGTTTGAGAAGTAAAGTAGGCTAAACCTCTAGAGAAGGGTTATCTGGGGCTGGGAGGAAGTGTTACTGCAGCACTCCATTATTTGTTACTCCTGCTCACTTCTGAGGAACACTGCTGCAAGACACAGCCTGGAACAAAGGAGACGGGCTCCTTGTGAATCTTAATTAAGTCGTGGGCGCATGCAGCCAAACAATGAGGGGTGCGTCCCAATTGGGACCCTATTCCTATATAGTGCACTACTTTTGACCAGAGCCTTATGGGAATAGGGTGTCATTTGGGACACAATCGATGTCTACCCCTGATTTCTACTGTGTGTTGTGTCACCACCACCGCTCTGCCTGTATTGTGTTTGCATAAAAAATAATTAGACGGCTTGTGAGGAGAGGTGGAGAACTAGAGATAAATCCTCTATGTTATGTTCCCTTGACTGATGTAGAAGATAAAGAACCTTATAGGACAGTTGTGTATTAACACGGGGTAAACAGCATGTATGGTGAAGGGGTTCAGCACTGGGATGGGATTTTACACAACAACTATTTCAGAGCTCATACGGGGGCAGGTGAGTGTGTGACAAGCCTTGCAGAGGAATGTGATGACACTGCTCCAGACAGAGGTGTGAAAGGTGTGTGTGTCTGAATATTTTCACAATTGAAAGGGACATCCTCCACAAGGGTACACGCCTCTCCCTTATCTGAACAATTAAAGCAAATCCAAAGTGATTTATTACACCTTATAGATCTGGTGTCTGTTTCTACTGAGGACCAACGAGTCATCTAACTCATCTCACACACCAGATTCATGGCCTTTTAATCCTCCTGCCGGATACAGATACTGTTCTGATCTCAAGACATTGTTTTATGGAGGTCTTTCTGCTCTGCACCCACCACCCTCCCCTGGTCGACACTGAAATACACAATGATTATAGGCAACTCTACTGTATATTGTATGACAGCCCCATCTACGTGAGAAACTTACAATCATGTTTCATTAATTTGGCTTGAATGAAGCCTCATTTCAAGCATCGAGGAGCTTAAGATTTATGTGAAATTAATAACATAACAGATGTGTTAACAATTCCTGCCACCCCTCTGGTAAGAATATACTGTAGTATATAAGAATATACTGTAGAAATACTGATTACCTCAAGAAACTCCAAAGTACTATTGAGGACTGTCCTCAAAAGCTCATGTAAGCTTGTCACTTACATACTTCAATGCCAAAATACCAGAGGGATACTCACATGACAGGTATATATCAAATGGCCTTAATCTATAATCTACACCGTCTCTCTGCTTTTAGCCTATCTGGGGCACATCTTAAAAAGTGAGGTGTTGCATGCAGGAGGACAGTAAAATCATAGAAGAACACCAGGAAATCCTAGTAGGACATAATACGCAGGCAGGACGCTGTTTTATTTCTCATGAGATGCTATAATAACTTTTCATCAGTTATGTTCTTCCAACAAAATGCATATCTGTGTTCACAAATGTCTCCACTCTTCCCTGCCGCTTGGGGAGCCCTGTACGAGATAGCCTCAGGCCAAAAACACTGTAGCGTTCTCTTTCCCTTTCTTACAGTACTTCCTTTCTCTCTCTGGGTTACAAACACAGGGACATGAGCTTCACAATCTACTATCTTCCACAGTGCTGCCCCATCTATTCCCAAGGCGTTTCACCAGAGCACCTCAGACACACACAGGAGGAGAGGCAGAATCACTCTAATGTCTGCTCTTTAGAGAGTGAGTGAGTGAGTGAGTGAGTGAGTGAGTGAGTGAGTGAGTGAGTGAGTGAGTGAGTGAGTGAGTGAGTGAGTGAGTGAGTGAGTGAGTGAGTGAGTGAGTGAGTGAGTGAGTGAGTGAGAGAGAGAGTGAGAGAGAGAGAGAGAGAGAGAGAGAGAGAGAGAGAGAGAGAGAGAGAGTGTTATGATAAATCATTCAGGTAAGGGGTTTTGTTCCAATGTGCCATAGAGCGGCTGCTGCGATCCAAATCCCTTTTTACAGTTTCCTTTGTCTTAGACTAAAACTGTCTGGATGTGATATGACAGATTGACAGAACATCCAACTACCTCTGCAGTTTGTTTATGCTGATCCATGGATCCGTCACTTTAATGCTTCCAAATTCAATATGACATCATTGACATATTCCCATTTAGAAGAATGACTGATTCTAGAGCAGTGAGAGATATCACAGGTTGTTCACCTGTCATTGCACAAAATCCATCATGACACTCGATTTTCAGACAGAAGTTTTATTTCAGTTTTAGATTTTTCTTACATTTTGGGAGATTGACACATTTCTCAAGATACACACCTGCTCTTTAATGGCGGGTGTGCTGTAAAAATTAGATTCCGGGTTTTTATTTGTATTTGTTTGGTGTGAATCTACTTCCGTACTAGAGTAGAAACAGGTCTCACCGATAGTTCAACGTTAGGCCTGTAACCAGTAGGCAGTAGAATAGATGAACAGATCAAATGGAAAAAGAACCCCTCTCATTTGCATGTAAAACTCTACTAATTCAAACTGTGGAATAAAAGGCAATACACCAAGAAGTGAACAAGAACAGCTGGCTGTGTGATGAAATACCATTAATAAAAGCTAAACCGACAAACTGACAACGATCGTGAATATATTAAAAGCCATTTGAGTCTGTGACTAATATTAATTTGCTTCTTCATAATTAATGTAATCATTTTTTTCCCCTTTTCTTCTCCTCTCACCGCTTGAACTATGAATCCAATTTATTGTCGGCCTCATTCAAGACACTGTATTTATTCATGATTGTGCAGTCGCTCTTACTGTCTCATTGGATCTTTGGGTCTTAATGTGTGTATGTCTTTGTTAGTGGCAGAGTGGCAGCGCTGGCAGAATTCCCGTCTACGCCAGACAGCACGCTGGCTTGATTCAGCTGTTGAAGCTTAAATACAATGAAAACAGGAAAACAATAAAGAGAAATCTGAGTTATTAAATTGGATATTGCGGTAATGCATAATCTAACTTCATCTCAATGGCTCCGCGGGAAAGTCTTTGTCTAGCCAGAGAGAGCAGAGGAACTCCAATAATTGAAAAACCAATTCAAAGTTTTATGAGAGCCGAGCCTCGTTGCAAAAAAAGTGGGTGGACAGGATGAATGAAGTGGAGGGAGTACATTGATCATTATAACCTTATTATTTTTTCCTCATTTCTAGATGAACAATTGTCTCCTGTATTATATGATCAAACTGAGTTTGGCTAATAAAGTCTGGAGAAGAAGGCGGCTTACAGTGTGTCACTCAGACTGTTTTCTAATGGTGTCTAATACTAGTACACTCTGAACTCCCAACCCTCTACTCCTCTACTCCTCTACTCTGCCTGCTTAGTTAACACTTCAATGGGCACATTGGGTCTCTGACTGACTGACTCCTGCAGCGAACACAGCAGAGCAGAATAAAGCAGAGCATTGTCCTATTAAAGTGTCTTTAATCTATTCACTTTAAATGGCTGGGTAATGTTCAATACCTCCGTTTTATAACTACGTTGAGTCAACAACTGGTACGACTCTTCAACATTCATGTTGCTACATCTCTCAGGGTGTTGAGTTCCACACCACAGAAGTTCTACGAGAAGTCACTTCTGTAATAGAGACACACACACGCACACACACACATAGATACACACACAGACACACACGAACAGACACACACACGCACACACACACATAGATACACACGCACAGACACACAGACACACACACACGAACAGACACACACACGAACAGACACACACACACACACACACACACACACACACACATGCACACACACATAGATACACACGCAGACACACACGAACAGACACACACACGCACACACACACATAGATACACACGCACAGACACACACACACACACACACACACACACACACACACACACACACACACACACACACACACACACACACACACACACACACACACACACACACATAGATACACACGCACAGACACACACGAACAGAGACACACATGCACACACACATAGATACACACGCACAGACACACACGCACCCATGCACACACACACAGCTCTTCAATTCTGTGATTGACGTCCAATTATTTTAGTCTCATGAAGGTGAGTTATGAGAGTGGGGTGGGGGGAGGTGGCAGGGGAGCTGGGGGACCGGGGGAGAGGGGGGAGTCAGCGTATCTCTGACAAGGTGCTCATTTACTAATAAATAGGGGGTGAGGTGGGGTCTGTGGGAGGGCCGTGATGTGCTGTAGTCCTGGTGCTGGCCCAAGGGTGATCCGTGGAGAGATGGGAGCACGGGGCCTTGGCTAGCGGCCAGCGCTCACTGTACTTATCCCTCTCCTCTTGCCAGGAGATCATCCATCTCCCGCTCGGCCCTGACACTCCGTTTATTCCCACATTCATTTGTCATGTCCCCCAATCACTGCGATGAATAGAAACGCTCCGACCATGATGGATGAGCTTTCTAATTAAGACCCAAAGAAAAGATCTGCGCTCAACTTGAGACCACACTTTTTCTTTTTCTCTCCCTCCTCTCTCTGTTCATCTAATAAGAGTCCAGCCTTCTTTTTTAAAGAGCTGGTGAGTAATGGTCTTTGTAGCCACTGTCAGTCTACTGTAGGTCATCGGACCAGACAGGAGGGAAAAGAGAGGGGGGGGGGGGGTTTGGAGGAGGGAGATGAAACTACTCTGCTGTACTCAGGATGCTGCTTGCTTTTGTTTGTTTGTTTGCTGTGTTTTAAACAAAGAGCGCATGGCATTGAGAATTCCATGTGAAGGAAATCCCCTCAGAGATTAGCTATTCAAAGGCATGCAAATGACATCGCCCGCCATGTGCTGGTTTCAGAAGGGGGTTGTATTCATTTTGGATCTGCTTAATTGCCTCATTTCTAAAATAACTTCTCTGTTGTTTACCAGCAACAATACACTACATATAAAAGCTGTTGTAGTGTACAGGAGGAGTTGTAAGCCATTGGATATGTCAGTTCTTGCATTGTGTGTGCATCATTTCACTGGGTGGGAAGGCTGTATATCAGACATTCATATATGTTACTGTAGACTCTAGAACAATGTGACAAATAGGTTACTGTAGACTCTAGAACAATATGACATATAGGTTACTGTAGACTCTAGAACAATATGATATATAGGTTACTGTAGACTCTAGTACAATATGACAGATAGGTTACTGTAGACTCTAGAACAATATGACATATAGGTTACTGTAGACTCTAGAACAATATGATATATAGGTTACTGTAGACTCTAGTACAATATGACAGATAGGTTACTGTAGACTCTAGAACAAACTGACATATAGGTTACTGTAGACGAGAACTATATGACATATTGGTTACTGTAGACTAGAACAATATGACATATAGGTTACTGTAGACTCTAGAACAATATGACATATAGGTTACTGTAGACTCTAGAACAATATGACATATAGGTTACTGTAGACTAGAACAATATGACATATAGGTTACTGTAGACTAGAACAATATGACATATAGGTTACTGTAGACTAGAACAATATGACATATAGGTTACTGTAGACTAGAACAATATAACATATAGGTTACTGTAGACTAGAACAATATGACATATAGGTTACTGTAGACTCTAGTACAATACAATATGACATATAGGTTACTGTAGACTAGAACAATATGACATATAGGTTACTGTAGACTCTAGTACAATACAATATGACATATAGGTTACTGTAGACTAGAACAATATGACATATAGGTTACTGTAGACTAGAACAATATGATATATAGGTTACTGTAGACTCTAGTACAATACAATATGATATATAGGTTACTGTAGACTCTATAACAATATGACATATAGGTTACTGTAGCCTAGAACAATATGATATATAGGTTACTGTAGACTCTAGAACAATATGACATATAGGTTACTGTAGACTCTAGGACAATATGACATATAGGTTACTGTAGACTCTAGAACAATATGATATATAGGTTACTGTAGACTCTATAGCAATGTGACATATAGGTTACTGTAGACTCTCGACCAATGGGACAAATAGGTTACTGTAGACTCTAGAACAAACTGACATATAGGTTACTGTAGACTAGAACTATATGACATATAGGTTACTGTAGACTAGAACAATATGACATATAGGTTACTGTAGACTCTAGTACAATACAATATGACATATAGATTACTGTAGACTCTAGAACAATATGAAATATAGGTTACTGTAGACTCTAGAACAATATGACATATAGGTTACTGTAGACTCTAGAACAATATGACATATAGGTTACTGTAGACTCTAGAACAATATGAAATATAGGTTACTGTAGACTAGAACAATATGACATATAGGTTACTGTAGACTCTAGTACAATACAATATGACATATAGATTACTGTAGACTAGAACAATATGACATATAGGTTACTGTAGACTCTAGTACAATACAATATGACATATAGATTACTGTAGACTAGAACAATATGACATATAGGTTACTGTAGACTAGAACAATATGACATATAGGTTACTGTAGACTCTAGTACAATACAATATGACATATAGATTACTGTAGACTAGAACAATATGACATATAGGTTACTGTAGACTCTAGAACAATATGACATATAGGTTGCTGTAGACTAGAACAGTATGAAATATAGGTTACTGTCGACTAGAACAATATAACATATAGGTTACTGTAGACTCTAGAACAATATGACATATAGCTTACTGTAGACTAGAACAGTATGAAATATAGGTTACTGTCGACTAGAACAATATAACATATAGGTTACTGTAGACTCTAGAACAATATGACATATAGATTACTGTAGACTCTAGAACAATATGACATATAGGTTACTGTAGACTCTAGAACAATATGACATATAGGTTACTGTAGACTAGAACAATATGACATATAGGTTACTGTAGACTCTAGAACAATATGAAATATAGGTCCTTCTGGTCCTTATGGTCCTTCTGTAGCTCAGTTGGTAGAGCATGGCGCTTGTAACGCCAGGGTAGTGGGTTCGATTCCCGGGACCACCCATACGTAGAATGTATGCACACATGACTGTAAGTCGCTTTGGATAAAAGCGTCCGCTAAATGGCATATATTTTTTAATATGACATATATGTTACTGTAGACTCTAGAACAATGTGACAAACAGGTTCGTGTAGACTCTAGAACAATATGACATATGGGTTACTGTAGACTCTATAACAATGGGACAAATAGGTTACTGTAGACTCTAGAACAATGGGACAAATAGGTTACTGTAGACTCTAGAACAATGGGACAAATAGGTTACTGTAGACTCTAGAACAATGTGACAAACAGGTTACTGTACTCTAGAAAAATATGATATATAGGTTACTGTAGACTAGAACTATATGACATATAGGTTACCGTAGACTAGAACAATATGACATAAAGTTTACTGTAGACTCAAGAACAATATGACACAGGTTACTGTAGACTCTAGAACAATGTGACATATATGTTACTGTAGACTCTAGAACAATATGACATATAGGTTACTGTAGACTCAAGAACAATATGACACAGGTTACTGTAGACTCTAGAACAATGTGACATATATGTTACTGTAGACTCTAGAACAATATGACACAGGTTACTGTAGACTCTAGAACAATATGACATATGGGTTACTGTAGACTCTAGAACAATGTGACAAACAGGTTACTGTCGACTCTAGAACAATATGATATATAGGTTACTGTAGACTCTAGAACAATATGACATATAGGTTACTGTAGACTCTAGAACAATATGATATATAGGTTACTGTAGACTCTAGAACAATATGACATATAGGTTACTGTAGACTAGAACAATATGACATATAGGTTACTGTAGACTAGAACAATATGACATATAGGTTACTGTAGACTAGAACAATATGACATATAGGTTACTGTAGACTCTAGAACAATGTGACAAACAGGTTACTGTAGACTCTAGAACAATGTGACAAACAGGTTACTGTAGACTCTAGTATAATATGACATATAGGTTACTGTAGACTAGAACAATATGACATATAGGTTACTGTAGACTAGAACAATATGACATATAGGTTACTGTAGACTCTAGAACAATGTGACAAACAGGTTACTGTAGACTCTAGAACAATGTGACAAACAGGTTACTGTAGACTCTAGTATAATATGACATATAGGTTACTGTAGACTAGAACAATATGACATATTGGTGTGCCATTTCAAACAATAGCTAATCAAAACAATCTTGGAATTTGATTGAACTTATCTTGAACTTCATAGAGTTAAATTTGATCATTTATGTTGATGATATTCATTGCACTCAATTTTATTTGAATGAATGTAAGAGTCACAAATTACTTCAAGTCACTCATCGACATTCTGATAAGTCAAGATTCTGAACTGGCCTCTCTCATGCTCATAGGAGGAACAGTCAAGATCCAGCAGGCCATCTTATCTCACCTGCTACATGTGACCCCAACACAATGCACACCTAGAGAAAGAACCTCCTTACAGTGTCACTACTCAACCTATGTTAATATGCCACAGAGGAAAATATGAGGACAGGTTTTGTTATTGAAGATGGTTGGATATCTAGGTCTGTGTGTATTAGTGTATATGTGTGGGTGTGTGTATCAGTGTGTGTATGTGTGTGTGTTTGTGTGCATGCGTGCGTGCGTGCGTGCGTGCGTGCGTGCGTGCGTGCATGTGTGTGTGTAAGGATTAACCAGAGATCAGGAGTGTGTGTATGAGTGGTGTGGGCATTAGCCACAGTATGGGGCTCTATAGGGGCCAGTCCCAGCCCCCCTGCAACCCTGTTACCCCTGTGTATGTTACCCCTGTGTCTGTTACCCCTGTGTCTGTTACTCCTGTGTCTGTTACTCCTGTGTCCTGTCCAGGGGCGAGGTGATTACCTCCGTGTGAAAAGGCCAGACTGAATTACCGGAGGTGGCTCAACGTGGCGTGCGTATCTCTGGAATTAAGCCATGCGTGACGTGACTGCACTCCCCTTTAAAACATGCAAGAGAGAGCTCGAGCCAGCGGGATCTCAAGGCGGCTTTGGAAATCAGTGAAAAGAATCAATTACTGTAAATACACCAGGAGCAGCCATGCATGAAACACATGACATATCTTAGCATTTCAGCGAGCCTGGGCCTCCTGGACTACCTTCACAGGGGCTATTGCTATCTATTGTGTGATTGTGGAGGTGGTAGATATGGAGGGTATCCATATTCTAAACCAATAGCCCTAATATATAGGCAAGTGTATGTCATTAAATTACACTTTTTACGATGAATTGTCGCTCCACCTTTTGTTGAACAACTAATATCAAAGAGTGTCAGATGAGATGTCTTGTATCTGGCACCAAATAGCACATTAGTTTTATGGTGGATGTTTTCAGGCTGTTTTTCAATCATAGGAGTAAAATGACCCCCCTTTTCAACACAAACCCATCTTTCTGAGAAACGGAAGTCGTTGAATGAGCCAATCACATTTTTCTTCTTTGTAAAAAAGAAAATCATGGTTTGCTTAACAATTTATGAGGTGATACAATGTTTGTATTAATAACATTGTTTAATTTATTTTGTTTACAACAATATTTTGATCCCTGTACAATAGATTATAATGTGTCATAGATGCACTCTAGTCTCAAAATGTTTTCAAAAGACACAACATAACATTACTGAGCATAGGATTCAGTTGTGTCTTTTGAAAACATTTCAGAACATTAGAGCCTAAAAAACATTGAGGAAAGAGGAAATGTTGTTGTCATCTTTTAGCCTACCCCAAATCTCACCAATATTGCCTGAATATAGCTGTTCAGTACATCACATAACCTGCCGTGACCCCAATCAGCCCAAAAGCCTTTCTTTAGCTTTATATCAAGAGTAACATCCCTAATCTGATGTCCACCAAAATAACACATCACAATAACATCATCCCACCGCCTCCGCCTAAATCTTTTTCCCATGTTGCTCCTGAGTGGACAAGCAATGTTCATTACTGTCAAACAAGGCAGGGACAAGGTTTAGGATCCCCTGTAGACACGGTCTGAAGACCAAACCACTGTTTTCACATCCATTCCCAATGTCTACACGCTGTAAACCCACGGTGGTATCAGACGGAAACCTTTGTTAACACTTGTTTATAGGTGGTTCCTCTTGATTAGATAGCTGGTCAAAATATTGATCGTTACACATTTCGGACATCGTCTGCATGTATACAGGACACAGGACAGCAACCGTGAAAGTGGCGACGAGGATAGGATTCTCTCTCTGGATGGAAGAGAGGAACGGGAACAGGCCCTGTCTAATACTGTATGTGCCCACAGAATTATGCCACCAAATACACACACACACACACGCACGTACACACACACGTACGCCTGCACACACACACACACGCACGCATGCACGCACACACACACACACACACACAAGCCTCTGTGTTCTCACTGACTCCTCTGTTCAGTTTGAGGGGCATTAGCTGATCGTTCATTATTAGCTCCTGTCTGTCAAACGAAACAATGAATGGACTGCTCAGAATTGATGACTATATAGAAGTGCATATGAGCAAAAAGCCTTCCATTTAGTGCCCTACCTCTCTGTATAAGAGGTGACAGACATGATGGATATGACACTATATACCAGATTTATCTTGGAAATTGAATAATTACCCAGTGGATGCATGGCTGGTGGTCTGCATTAATACTGATAGCTAACAGGACACCCGCCCACCCCCCCACGCTACAGCCAGGATATGCATAAAAGGGAGATGGGGGGTCAGATGGTGTGACGATGGTGATGGTTAAATCCCAAAGGCCTTATAGCAGTGCATTGGAAATCTTCACTAACTATGGGAAAATAGATTTTCCTGGTTCAAGGTTAAGACACTAGTCTAATGTTATGCAAAGTGGCACTCTGACTATGTCACCTCCATCGGGGATAAAGAAGCTCATAGCAAGGTGACCCCAGAGTACCTAATGGTGACTAATACTCCTGTAGAGAGAAGCCAGGGGTTACCAGGTGCCAGGCCATTTACACCCAGACCAACACGAGTTCACATCATGGATCAATAGGGGAAATTACACATCCCTCCACCTTTCTTCTTTGTCCCATTCCTTCAAAATCTAGTGAGGAAACACATCCTGGTAATGTAGAAATAATGTCGATGTTCTAATCGACTCCCTAGGTTTTACATAGTGAAGTCGATACATCAACGTAGAGCCATGTAAATGCTCCACTGTTTCAATAGAATGATTTTCCATTACAAGTTATCAGTTGAGTTGTTCTGCTCTGTCTGGAACCAGAACAAACAGCTCTACTATGCACTGAGCCTTTATAATTGACTGTGTCTTTCCCAGACATCAAAACAATCAGAATGTGTCGGCTTTGGGCCGCTCTGTCTCTCTCTCTCTTCATCATATCAGCCTAACTTCGGATAGGCTTTGTTTTCTCTCTCTTCTCTTCCTCTCCCTCTCTCTCTCTCTCCTCAGGGATGAAGCAATCCTTCAGTGGTGTCATGGAGGGTGTTTTGTAAAACACAAAGGAGAATCATCTCCTCTCTCAGAGGTATATTTTATTTTACAGGTATCAGTCATCCTGCTGTCAATCCTGCCCAACAGATTTCACACGCCACTGCCACCTCTGCTCCACAGTCGCAACTCACACTCACACACATATACACACACACACACTCTGCATCTCACCTCCACTTCCTGATTGCATTTATATATACACCCGCCAGTCTGTTCCACAGTGGACTGACTGCATCCAATTCCACAGCAACTCAAACATTTCATGCAAGTACATGCACAGGCCATCAGAGGAAGGAAACCATCAACTAATAAACAGTAGGAAGCCATTTGAGGACGGTGGGACTGTGGGATTGTGGAAGTGTGGTTGTTGTTCCAGCTCGCAAGACTACAGATCCACTCACATATCTGTAAGCAATTATTAGTTACTGTGTTGTGATGTGAAGCAGCACTGTGGATGAACTCACTCCACTACAGTGACGAAACAAGAGAGAGGGAGGGAGTGAGAGGTACAACACTGAGTAATGCAAACAGTATGAGTGTAATCACACCTGGAAGAATGCCACTCCATGGTTAAACTCATTTCAGTCATTAGCTTCACGAAGCCTTCATAAATGTATGTTACCATTCGACCGGCAGTTGTTCAAAGATACATGAAAAAGCACAAATCCACCTTACCTCCGGGAGACATGTTTAACAGATAGTACCCAACCAAATGATAGTCTCAAGACTGATGGAAAGAGGTTTCAACCACATGCCTGAACTGAACCCATCTGCCTGGTTGATGATGATTCCCATTCATTCCTGTTCTAGTCATACGGGTGCTGTGTCAGTGTCTTTGATCAGCTGGATGGAGACAATAGTAGCTGTCCCCAGCCTGTGGTACTGGGTTTACCTGCTGCTAAGCCAGGTATCACAGCCTGCTGGGGGACGACATAGCACCTTAAAGCAGCTTTAGCCCACCTCCCTCTGGATCGGCATTCAGCTGACATGATTCATGTGGGCCGGGACGTGGATTGGAGAGAGTCCCTACTGTGGAGGAACGTCGTCTTTCATGTCTCTGAGGAGTGTTTATGAGGATATGGGTACGTGAGGACGGTGTTCCATTCCTTTAAGCACTGATACTGAAACGACCTCAGGCTGGGTTAAGGCTTGATCCCTTCTCTGACGAGGAGGAGAAATCTACCTCTGGATGAATCCCCTTGTAGTACAGTTAATTCCCATAAGAACATGGCGCGTGAGGAAGCCTCATCTTGGTAAAAGAAAGGAATATGAGAGCAGATGAATATTACGAACAGTAATATTCCTGGCAGCAGCATCTGCATGCACCAGGGATTACAGGGCTCCCGGGTGATTACCGGCGGGGGAAGAGGGGTTACAAGTCCACACAACGTTTCATCTTCGTCCAGGGCACAGAGCACACATATATAGACATACAGACACACAGACACACACGCACGCATGCACACGCACACACACACACATCATATGCTCAGTATAGCAATGACTTGACATACTTCCGTTACTGGATCACAGTACACAAATAGTCTTGACACAGGGTGGAACACAGTAGATACACTGTGTATCTACTGTCAGCTGATTGCATGTTCTAGTGATGTTCCCATGATGAATAAGCCTAAAGTCGTTAGAGCACATTTTGTATGGATAGCAGACTGCATTAGCAGTAAATGAATAATGCAGTGTGTGAGCTTGAAAAGCATCTAACAATAATCTACTAACTACATTAACTTAAGATGTTTACATTCAGCACATCAATTTATATATTGTTTCTGTATTTTCCTGTAAGTGTGAGCACAGGAACTTTCAAAGGTACAAGGGTTAGCAAAGCCAAACTCCCATAGGACAGAGTGAGTGGAGCCCCTCAGGGCTGTGTGTCCGGCCCACTGATGATGTGGAGATATCAGGTTCCAGTGAGGCTGAGGCCTGTGTGGTGTGTGAGGGGCCTGCCAGGGCCAGTCTGAGCCCCTGTTCTCTGTAAGCTCTCTTTATCCCCCCTGCCATCGGGCAGGCAGACGCCGGCCACGCGTGCAAAGCAAGCCCAGGAAATCACAGTCAGGAGATGTCTTACGACCGATAGGACTCAGCAATTTCCTTGGCACCTTTCGCGTGAGGAATAACACACAAGTCTAGTCTGTGACCAATAAGTAGGCCTAATGAAGGCCAGGCGGGGGCAGACTAGGGGGCGACGCAGGGCTCAAACAGGCCTCTCATGTCTGAGAGGATCCTGAGGAAACTACCCTGACATTCTACTCTAGCTGCTGGCTGTAGTGTGAAAGAAAAGAAACAACACTGTTTCCATTTAGAGACTAAAGCCAAGAATCACAGGGTAGACATATTTGCTGGGAGAAAAACAGTGGGACGTTTCCCGTCTTCAGACTCAACTGTTGGCTTTGTAGTATGCCGCGGGGTCCCTGGATTTTGGACCAGAGGAAGGAAGGAGAGGGGGTGCAGGGCGACACTGCTGTGCTCCCCCATGTGGCGTCTAAACGTGTGTCTGCACCTCCTAATCTGGAGGTACCAACCTACCAGCGGATCTCTCCTCAGCTGGCAGCTGACTGCTTCCGATACTCAGCCACCAGTCATCAATTAGGAACCTGATGGCCACCATCCATCCACGCACAAACACACACACACACACTACCCGACAGACGGACCTAGCGTGTGGAAAATACATACCTTTACTGAAGCTGGAAATCTGATATAGAAGGCTATACACTGGGGCCCACTCACAGAGCTATAGCGGGAATAGACGTTCTACTTTGACATGTACAGTACTACTTTCACATGTCAGACCTACACTCAGCTACTTTTTTGCAGATGTGAAAACATATTGCAACAAAGTGTGACTGTTATAAGAATCAATGATTGATCACAGGATATATTGCAAAGAGAAAAACACATTTGTTAGTTAATACTTGAAAAAACAGAAGAGGAGAGGCTATACAATCATGCAGAAGCAGTTGGAAATGAATACGTTTCTCATTCTGCATACATTTCCAAAGGTAGTAATGAAGTGCAGTAATGTTCCATGAGAGGAACTCACATGAATAAATATCATTCCGCTCTTTCATTTTTCTTTTCTAATTCAACCAGTCTTAACACACGACACATTCCCCCACAAAGGCACTAAACGCTCTGTTGAAGAATGTGATTGGAAGGCGGGCGGGCTGGGCCATTGGTGTAATGGTCGCCTAGGTGATTATACCCCACAAATTGCTCTATGCTATTAGAATAAGATTTCATGCAGATGGTGACAATGTGCTCCGTCTCTGAAATTAAAGGGCAGCAGTAATCTTAACGCCCCTCTCCTAAATATAATTTAAAGTGTTGTAGCGAGGAAACATCCCAATTCATAATCCCTGAAATATATCATTATTGGGATAATGCGAGTGGATGAATTACTTTGCATACACTAGCCGTCTGGAAGGCTGACCCTGGCTGGCAACAATTCCATACGACAGTTCTCCAGAGCCATTTGAATTCATTTTCATTTTCCTGCAATGGCTGTCCTAATCAGCATGCCTTATTGTGACAGAGAGTTCATTGTGGCTGTTCAGATTGCCTGGGCGCTATAGGAGCCAATGGATGCTGTTCAGATCGCTGGGCCTGGGAGTTAGAGGAGCCTATGGGTGCTGTTCAGATCGCTGGGCCTGGGAGTTAGAGGAGCCTATGGGTGCTGTTCAGATCGCTGGGCCTGGGAGTTAGAGGAGCCTATGGGTGCTGTTCAGATCGCTGGGCCTGGGAGTTAGAGGAGCCTATGGGTGCTGTTCAGATCGCTGGGCCTGGGAGTTAGAGGAGCCTATGGGTGCTGTTCAGATCGCTGGGCCTGGGAGTTAGAGGAGCCTATGGGTGCTGTTCAGATCGCTGGGCCTGGGAGTTAGAACTTTCCTGTAATGCAGGAAATGTCAAACGTGTAGTGTATTTCAGGTTTATAAAGGCTTCTGAAGGTTGTAATTTCCACTTTAAAATTTCAGACTTGTTATTCCCTTATGAAAAAATGTATCAACCCTTCCAAAAATGTCAATTAAATATAATCCACATAATAATGAATATTTCCTGTTGCTGCAGGATTATTTTTCTGCTATAGCAAACTGGCTCAAATGAAGACCCAACATGGGCACTTTACTGTATGTTGTAACACACCAGACAGAAAGTAGGGTATGAGTAAAGGTTGACAGGATGAGGAACTGGGGGATTATAATCTGAATAGCATCCCATCTGTAACCCAAACCAAACATAAAGTCAAAATAATAATCTGCCTGTATCTAAATCCTCACTCAGAACCTAATTGTGACAGGAACATGCGACCCATGGGGCCAGAGAATCACTGCTTTACGGAGACTGACATCTATGGGTTCCAGGCAGTTTCACATGACTTTTAAAAAACAGATGGAAACTGCAGATAGGTGACATAAATGCATAAACAGGACTGGTGCCGTAAATCAATACAGGCTTCTATTTGCATCACTTTGATGTTAAGGCAGAAGCAGGAGATTAAGAAACACAAGCTCTGCCTGACAGGCCGATCGTTTACATTAACATTAACACCAGTAGCAATCTGTCTGTACCTCCATCTACACGTCCTGTCTAACACTAGGGGAGATGCCTTAGGGAAGACCAGACAAGTGTAGAACATCAGTAAATTGCAGAGTGCAAATGTACTGTAAGACTGCGGACATACAGTAACAAACATACTGTACATGCAGTTAGACTTGTTTGCTGTTAGGTGTGTGTGCACATTGTGCACAACCTGTGTCAAGTAAACCTCAAATCATACATAAACTGACCTGACCAATTTCATCATCTGGTCGTCTTGAGTAGTACTATTATCAAACAGGTTACACATTTAACCAGAGAAAAGAGATCAGAATTAATACTTCCATTTCCTGGGAAAATCAGGGTGTTGTAGAATTTGGGTCAACAGAGGGGCAATATAGAATGGTGACCTCTGCACTTTCCTCTCAAACCCAATAGGCCTCAATATCCCCCCTCTCCCCCTCTCTCAGACCCCTCCTCACCCCTCCCTTCCCCATTCTCACCCCCTCCCTGTAATTCTTTCAAGGATTGGTCCTCTTAAATGATTAAGCGACTCTGATCTGAGGAAACAGACTGCAATTTCATACGTCAGTGATATTCACAATGCTGTAGGAAATTTCAGGGCATATTGTCCACCCCCACCTATTCACCGTTGTTCAAAACACACACTACACACACAACAGATGCACACTACACACACACAAACATAAACACACACCGTAATCACCAAAGCGGGTCTAACAATGTTGTTGGTGAGGGAAATCACTGTCCCTGATATACTACAGAGATATAAAAAATGATGTGTAGGATTACGTCCTGATACCAGCTCTTACTTACTCCTATTGTTATAATAAAAACACCTGCCTCCAGTCCTGACCCAATAGGATCAGAGGATTCATCTTGGTAAGACTAAATACATACAGAGGGTCAGACAGGAGAAATTATAAAAATATGCAATATGAATACATTTGCCTTGCGTAATATGAAATATGATTCATCTTTGGGAGAGATTACAGCCTGATGTATTGGTGTACTTAGCAAAGAGACAAAGTTAATTTCTTTATAGGCCAAATGTTCCTGCCAAGACCTGGGAATAGTAATGATTCTTCTGGGAATATCATATAAATGACAGTTAGGCCGTCTATCCGGGTTGCATATTAATGCTGCTGGGGTTAGCACAGAGCACTGATTCATTTCATTCCCTGTCACATTCCCATATTAAAGATAAAATACACTCTGTCTAACATGTGACTGCCTGTCATGTGCCTTTAGTTATTTTACATAGAAATAAAATGTTCATACCCCAAATAAGAAACATGCACTGAAAACTAGAGGATAACAGACCTGCTACACAAACTTAATACACAAACCTACTTCACAACCTATCTTTATTATATAGATATAGAGAGTTCATTCTTGACATCCTTATATTTGGGTATCTCAACACCAGTGGGGGCTGCTGAGGGGAGGACGGCTCATAATAATGGATGGAACGGAGCCAATGGAAAGGCATCAAGCCATGTGTTTGATAACATTACACCAATCCCTCTCCAGCCATTACCACGAGCCCGTCCTCCCCAATTAAGGTGCCACCAACCTCCTGTGCTCAACACAAGGTTCTGATCCCAGTGCTTTACAAACCCCCAAACACACAAACCTGTCACCCATCAGACACAACTTCTGCTGTTACCTGGAGAGAGAGGTGATACAGGAATCTAGAGCAACACCACCTCCGCTCCCCAATGGCCTGTGGGCCTCCACTTCCTGACACAGGTCTTTTCCAATATCCTGTAAACTAACATCCCTGGCGGGTGGGCGAAGAAAGGAGAGAGAGGTGGCGTGCCATTCGGTGCTTAGTTAGAGAGGGGGCCTACGGGCCACAGACAAGCCTATATACAACAGGACCCAGATCCTAGATCACAGGCTGCAGAAATAGGAGAAGGCATGGGCTTCCATGACCAGAACACTGGCTCATACATGGAACCACCTCCGGGCCGCCACCTGCTAACACGCATCACAACACAATGCTGTTTTCATAACCTACCATGCAGGCCAGGCCAGGGTAGAGTCTCTGTGGTGACAACATCCAGTAGCATGCCTCTGCAGTCTGAAGAGCTGCATGATGAGTATGTGATGTGTCTTCATGATGATGTGTCTTCATATCTGGATCAACAAGGCCACTGGTTCTAAGGCTACGTGACTAAAAGTGAATCAGTGATATAAGGCTCCCGAGTGGCGCAGTGGTCTAAGGCACTGCATCTCAGTGCATGAGGTGCATCTCACTGCAGTCCCTGGATTGAATCCAGGTTGCATCACATCCAGCTGTGATTGCGAGTCCCATAGGGTGGTGCACGATTGGCCCAGCGTCATCTGGGGTAGGCCATCATTGTAAATAAGAATTTGTTCTTAACTGACTTGCCTAGTTAAATAAAGGTAAATATATATATATATACAGTGCCTTGCGAAAGTATTCGGCCCCCTTGAACTTTGCGACCTTTTGCCACATTTCAGGCTTCAAACATAAAGATATAAAACTGTATTTTTTTGTGAAGAATCAACAACAAGTGGGACACAATCATGAAGTGGAACGACATTTATTGGATATTTCAAACTTTTTTAACAAATCAAAAACTGAAAAATTGGGCAAAGTTCAAGGGGGTCGAAAACTTTCGCAAGGCACTGTATATATATGTATATATATATATACACAGCGTGTCATGGAAATTACAACCAGCTACACTCAAAGTCAATCTTAAATTAATGATTCTTTATTACTATCAGCGTGCTGAAGAGGTTCCAACCAACTCAATGCACCATAGTACAGATGTCAATCAGGAGCTTTGCTGTGGCAGTCCCAGCAGTTGTCTTATACTGTATATGGCAATACACAGACAATTTATATTTGCATGATTTAGCATAATTAATTCATCATTAAAGTTTTGTTTCATTCATGTGACCGACCAATACTGGCTCATAACATGTGACCAATTCCTCACAAGGCTTCTTCTCTCTAAGCCGAGACCTTGAAACTGAGATATCTTTCGTTCTCAAAACAAAGTTCTGGGCGTACAGCCAAATTGCAACTACTGATTGTGAGGATTTGTTCAGTCTGTCACTTGCTTGAACATAGACAATAGTTATTAGAAAAGCACATGAATAGAACACAGAAATGAGTTAATAGAAAAGCACAAACATTAAAAATGTCCAGCACAGGCGACTTCTTTACCAGCGTGTGATTCTGAGAGGGGCTTGAAAACAGCTGCACAATGACTGGGGTCTGTGGACAGTGTGGGCCAAAGAGGAACTGATGTAGCCAGTCTGATGTGTTTCTGTTTCTTGGGAAGGCTGTAAAAGTTACATACATGGTGGAAAAGCAACGGTAATCCAACTCCCCTGGACTAACAAGGGTAACACGGGGTCAAAGTGAAATAAATAAGTGACAGGTTTATTGAATCATGCTTCCTCATTTTCAGAGGTGATACTCTGGGTGTTATTGACAGAGAATAGGAAATTCACTTCTGTCTGGAATTTGTGACAGAGGGTACGAAACCATAACAATGCCATATTGAGCTTTAAAGCTATGATGTTTTTCCAGGAAGCCGGGCCAATAAGGTGACTGAGGGACATTTGTTTGAACCAGTTCGGATGTGAGCGAGATTTAAGTTTAAAAGAAAAGAAAAGAGAAAAAAAACATGTCAAAACTCATATTGAGGCTGTTGAAATGTGCTGTTTGATGTAAAGCGGGTAGATACACATCAAATCAAATCAAATTCTGTCTGCTCTGTATGCAAGCTCAACGCAGATTAAACCTGCTTACCTGGGTGTATTACACATTCTCTGAATTAAGATCCGAGCCTGAGGGACAAGCTGCTGGAGACCTCACAGTAGACTAGAGAGAGGCAGACAGGCTATACTCAATGATGAGGTCATCTCAGCCACTAAGCACACACAGACACACACAGTGTCACACACATCACAATCAAAAGCACAATCACACATACACACACACTGTCGCATACAGTGTCACACACCCACACACACAATGTCATACTCCCCCACAAAAAACAACACATTATTAAGACGACAGACTAGGGTTGGAATACATTAGTGCCAGCCAGTTGATGATACGAGCCCCCTGGAAAGAAGGAGAGAAGGGAGAATGGATTAGAGAGACGCTCCACCACCTCATGTTCAAAGAGGGATTTGTGTTCTCCTAGCCTGGGCCTTGGCATGCTCTCCCTCTCCCCAGAGACAAGGTAATGGGGCCTGGGAACATGTCCTTCTAAAGTGCCTATACATACCCTCCATTAAGAGTCAGTCGTCAGGTAGTTACTATTCTACCATCATTTTCTTTTTGCATGAGATTTACTATAGGTCAAACCTAACAACTGGAGCACATTTACTAAAATAAGATGAGATTTACTATAGGTCAAACCTAACAACTGGAGCACATTTACTAAAATAAGATGAGATTTACTATAGGTCAAACCTAACAACTGGAGCACATTTACTAAAATAAGATGAGATTTACTATAGGTCAAACCTAACAACTGGAGCACATTTACTAAAATAAGATGAGATTTACTATAGGTCAAACCTAACAACTGGAGCACATTTACTAAAATAAGATGAGATTTACTATAGGTCAAACCTAACAACTGGAGCACATTTACTAAAATAAGATGAGATTTACTATAGGTCAAACCTAACAACTGGAGCACATTTACTAAAATATGGAATCTCACATGTGTTCTTCTATCACAAAGCACTTGTGACATATGTCAATCTTTTGAAGAAGGAAGGAAGCTAAATTACTAGCTGGGGATGAGAAATAGGACTCTGGAAAATACATTATAGCTCTTTAAAACAAAACGAGATATGCTCTTTAAATCATACACAAGCCATGGGTAAAGAAATTAAGACCATTGATTGACTACATGTAATTCATTTATACTCATCATGCTAATTTCCTTAACAAACAGTAATCACTAGAAACACAATTGTCCCTGTCTCCACCTGACATGTACAAACAGCACCAGGAGCTAATCTGCAGCAGAGCTGTCAGACTGAATGCTTTCACTCACTTACATCATATTTCATTCACATCCCTCACCCTCGGTGCAGGTACATCCAAACCTGAACATGACTTATCAAGGCTATTCATTTTCTTCTGTGACGGCCGAATCAGAACAACCACTGACAAAGTAATCCCCTACTGTCAACCTGCCAGCTTGTGCATAGCAAGCAGGGGAGTGAGGCTTTCATTCCATAAATACCACTTTGAATATTTTACAATTACTAAAAGCAATTCAAGGTAAGCATTCATATTTCATTTCCATGTCCGGCTATGTACCTCTCTGGGATATCTTTCGAGAGTAATTTGTCTTAGACGTGAAAAAGGCATCAATATTTGAATTGCTCTAAAACATATACTGTACATACAGGCCCAACGGTGCCATCATTGCCTAGTGGTGCTGATTCTTTTACAAACTGATTGTTTAGCTGTCTTCTATTGAGATGACAAAATGATATATGTACTACTTCACATTAAAAACTCTGATGCCTAATCTAAATCCCTGTTGTCTGACAGTCATGGAGGTTAAGGAAGAAAACAAATAAATATGAGAGAGAGAATAAAGGCCAAAGACTGGGTTCTGATGCCTTGCTCTCTCTTGGTCATTTCTATGATGTGTATTTGCGAGGCCCCACCACAGAGTGGAGCAGCAGGAGCATGAGGATGTCCGCCTTGTAGTGACGCAGGGCCGGGGTCGGCCTCATGTCCTATAAACACAATTCAAATCATTTACATGCTGCACTCATCAAAGCCACCTCTTCCTCCCTCATCACCATAAAGATTCACTGCTGATCTGAGCTCCAATTGCATCTCGGAGCGCCGCCACCGCTGCTAACCTTTGCAACTGCCTAAAATGTTATACATTTTTCAAATACAGCTGTTGACCTATTATTGAGATGGAGAGGAGCCACAGGAGACGAGACGCAAGTCTCTTCCTCTCAGCGCTATAATGGAATGCGTTATTGCATCAGTGTTTACACTGCAACACTAAAAGAGAAACAGAATGGAGGGAAAAAGCATTAAATAAAACCATTCTGTTCATGTTGCTCTCTGGGCCAGGCTCTCAGATTTCACATACAACACGTCAGTCAGTCAAAAGCTGTGATTCATTGCATTTCAACAAACTTTGGTAGTTTGCAAGCATCCAAGAGGAGCAGACCTGGGTTCAAATACTATTTTAAATATTTCAAATACATGAAATATTAATAAAAGCGTATTATATAAAAGTGCCAGATAGGAAGGGTTTACACTTTTGGGACTATTCTATTGGTTAATTGTGACAGGCAAGCACAACCAAGTACATATAAAGGATTGTATGTTTATGAAATAGTATTTGAACCCAGGTGTGGAGAGGAGCAGTGACACAATATGCAACAATAATGACCCAGCAGTGCTGAAGTGTCTTAGTGCGCTTATAAATTAAATATGTCCAAGATAATGGATGTATGTTCTATAATTCATCATCACAATGTTTCAAACTGAGTGATATAATATGTGTCATACTATTCGCTAACACAGTGCTTAGCCATATTATCTTACCTAAAATAAATGAATTGGTCAGGGGGAAGATGTTGGGATTTGTTTACTCAGCAACCATTGCTTAATCATTTCAAACAACCAATCCTACCAGACTGATTATCAACCTCTCTGCGTCAGTCTTAATTGCTCTCAACATAACAACTACGATTCCATTCCACCACATCGACTTGAATACTAAGGCATGCAAGGAGGGACATGGTTTTTCCAGTTCCAGTCTGTTTCACTCAAAGCTGTGTGTGCCACTCCATCCTCCTAAGTTCTACTACTACCAGAACCTCTCAACAACTTTGAGTGAGAGGAGAGGGTGGAAGTGTATGTAGAGGAACTGTGACTTTTACCAGGTTGGACATTACGAGAATCATGAAGAGGTTTGGTGATTCATCAGAGGATCTGCATGACTTGTGTGTGTGTGTGTGTGTGTGTGTGTGTGTGTGTGTGTGTGTGTGTGTGTGTGTGTGTGTGTGTGTGTGTGTGTGTGTGTGTGTGTGTGTGTGTGTGTGTGTGTGTGTGTGTGTGTGTCTTCTGTTAGACTGGGGTCAATCAGTAGTACTGGAGCAGACCAAGGACCACTGGAGAGGCTTGATACATTAGAAGAAACTCTTCATGTCTAGTCTGTCCCATTCCCATCCCTTATCACATCCAGTGATTTATACATACACTAGATGACTGACAGGGGGCGCTGTCTTGAAGCCACCGTGCCTCCATCTTGGCACTCCCCCACCGTTGTATATATTTTTACAATTATATTATAGACACCTTCATGCACACTTACAAAATAGAATTGAAACATTTTACTTAAATTCTATTTTTTTGAACATTCTTATGTTAATGTCACAACTACAACAACAAAAATGCTTAAATACATGTCATTTTGTACTTTTGTACATGTACAAATTACATTGACTAAGCTGTAACCCTATATATAGCCTCGTTATTGTTATTTTAATTGAGTTACTTTTCATTTTATTTTGTACTTTAGGTTATTTAGTAAATATTTTCTTAACTCTATTTCTTGAACTGTATTGTTGGTTTAAAACTTATTTGGGATAGGGGGCAGCATTTTCACTTTTGGATGAATAGTGTGCCCAGAGTAAACTGCCTCCTACTCAGTCCCAGATGCTAATATATGCATATTATTAGTAGTATTGGTAGAAAACACTCTGACATTTCTACAACTGTTTGAATGATGTCTGTGAGTATAACCTAACTCATATGGCAGGCAAAAACCTGAGAAGAAACCCAAACAGGAAGTGGGAAATCTGAGGTTTGTCGTTTTTGAACTCAGCCTCTATCGAATACACAGTGGGATATGGGTTATTTTGCAATTCCTAAGGCTTCCACCAGATGTCAACCGTATTTAGAACGTTGTTTCAGGCTTCTACTGGGAAGGGGGAGCGAATGAGAGCTGTTGGACTAAGGGGTCTGGCAGCAGCCTCGTTCTCAGTCACGCACGTTCACATGAGAGGTATCTCTCATTCCATTGCTTTTCTACAGACAATGGAATTCTCCAGTTGGAACATTATTGAACATTTATGATAAAAACATCCTAAAGATTGATTCTATACTTAGTTTGACAAGTTTCTTCGACCTGTAATATAACTTCTTGAACTTTTCGTCCGACTGGACCTGAACGCGCGTTTGGATTTGTTTACCAAACGCCCTAACAAAAGAAGCTATTTGGACATAAATGATGGACATTATCGAACAAAACAAACATTTATTGTGGAACTGCAATTCCTGGGAGTGCATTCTGATGAAGATCATCAAAGGTAAGTGAATATTTATAATGCTATTTTTGACTAATGTTGACTGCGCAACATGGCGGATATTTATTTTGGCTGGTTTGGACTCTGAGCGCCGTACTCAGATTATGCTGTTTCCGTAAAGATTTTTTGAAATATGACACAGCGGTTGCATTAAGGAGAAGTGTATCTAAAGTTCCATGCATAACACTTATAATGAGTATTTCTGTGAATTCATGTGGCTCTCTGCACAATCACCGCATGTTTTAGAACTACTGAACGTAACGCGCCAATGTAAAATGAGATTATTTTTATATAAATATGCACTTTATCGAACAACACATACATGTATTGTGTAACATGAAGTCCTATGAGTGTCATCTGATGAAGATCATCAAAGGTTAGTGATTAATTTTATCTCTATTTGTGCTTTTTGTGACTCCTCTCTTTGGCTGGAAAAATGGCTGGGTTTTTCTGTGGCTTGGTGGTGACCTAACATAATAGTTTGTGGAGCTTTCGCTGTAAAGCGTTTTTGAAAGCAGACACTGTGGCTGGATTAACGAGAATTCCGCTAGCGGAACCCCAGTCCGAGACAGATTTTAATGGCTTGTAAGTTTGCATTTCACGGTAAGGTCTACCTACACCTGTTGTATTTGGAGCATGTGACAAATACAATTTAATTTGAGAAGACTAGAGTAAGCATATTGCACATCAAACTGAACATCTTCCCTATGGAAAAAAATCTCTGCAAGCCATTACAATTTTTTACAATCACTTTGACACTAATTTCAGAACCTTGTGGTCATTTTTCAAAGCTCTAGACAAAACTCAAAACGGTCATCACTTGTAACACAGGCTGTCCAATGTTCAAAACATTGCATTGTGCATTCATATCTTTAAAGAAACCTTGCACTTGCAGAATCATTGGTTCAAATAACTAATTTGTCATGAAATACCATAGGACCATTCATTTAGATCACCCACATACAAGATACCGATAGTTTCACTGTGTAGTTGTTCGTACAATCATTAAATATTGTAGTACAAAACATGTGATACATGTTTCATGATGCTACTACACGTAAATACATCACTGTAAAAGGACTAGTGGAGAGAATACTACAGACACAGTGGAATCATTGAACAAAATATGACATTAATTGATGAAATACAATAAAATCACATAGGTTTCTTTGAATCAAAGCAAAAATAATTAGCTAAAAAAAAGATAAAAATACAGTAAAATGTCATCAGCTCTACAGACCTGATTTAGCTCATCAAGGAAGGTTTCATTCGAACAGCGAATCATGTGGCTGCCTGCAACTCAATATAGAGAGTATAGAGTAGAGAGATTTAAATGTTGTTTGACCAAACATTAGATCAGGCAAGATGAGTAATCTAAGCAACTTTGACCGTGGTATGATTGTTGATGCCACACATATTTGCACTCACTGTATATAGAATTTTTGTTTTCTTTTGTTCTACTGTATTATTGATTGTATGTTTTGTTTATTCCATGTGTAACTCTGTGTTGTTGTGTCGAATTGCTACGCTTTATCTTGGCCAGGTCGCAGTTGCAAATAAGAACTTGTTCTCAACTAGCCTACCTGGTTAAATAAAGGTGTTCTCAACTAGCCTACCTGGTTAAATAAAGGTGTTCTCAACTAGCCTACCTGGTTAAATAAAGGTGTTCTCAACTAGCCTACCTGGTTAAATAAAGGTGAAATAAAAAATATATATAAAAAAATAAACATGGTGATTCCAGCATCTCAGAAACAGCTGCCTTCCTGGGATTTTATGCACTACAGTCTCTAGAGTTTACAGAGAATGGTGCGATAAACAAAACACATTCAGTGAGCGGCATTTCTGTGGGCAAAAACACCTTGTTAATGAGAGAGATCAGAGGAGAATGTCCAGACTCATTCACGCCAACAGAAAGGCAACAAATGCTGAAATAACAGCTGTTTAAAACAGTGGTGTGCAGAAGGGCATCTCTTAACATACAACACCGTGAATAATTCAGGCTGTTGTGGAGGCAAAAGGAGGTCTTACCCAGTACCAGAAAGGTGTACCTAATAAAGTGGCTGGTGAGTGTACAGTAATGTCAAAACTGAAAACATGATCTGGGAAAGTGGTACATGGGACCATAGAAACAGTGTCTGATAAAGAATGATGATGAAATATTACAGCCATAGATAATGTAGTCCAATTGGTTCACATTCTACGGTAATTGGTGACAATGGATCTCATTATCCTGAAACTTTCATGATCTAAACATGGAATATTGTTTGTCAGTTTCCATAAAACTATGCATTAAGAGTAATGCAACAGTTACTTATCATTTTGAGCAGTTGTATCAATTGATAGTTAGATCATTGTAATGAAATGAATAGACAGTCATCTCAGATGTAATGTGTGAATTGCATTTTGAAATGGTAATACTTTGATGTTAAGTTGTGTTTATTTTGAAAAGGAGATTTTAGTTCAATGAACAAATGTTCTTAGCTTTATGTGTATTGTATCCAAGAAATTGGAAAAAGTGTTAGAGTTTTGAAAAATTTGCATTTTGATCATTGGTTGTGAGTTTTGTGTCTAGAGGTTCCGAAATTAGTGCCAAAGTGATTGTAAAAAACTGTAAATCAAATATATGTGGGATGTTTATGATTATATTTAGGCCCTGTGCTATGTATGAAGTTATATACTGTAAATTATAGAATTACTATACGGCATATTCTATTACAATCAGGTTTGTTTCCCTTTAAAAGTCAACCATCAGGACGACATAAAATACAAAAGGAGGAGATCAACACATGCAGACATTTGCAATCAAAACAACAAGAATAACACGCACGCACACACACACACGCACACACACACACACACACGCACGCACACGCACGCACACACACACACACATGGAGGAGCGAGAACTTGAGAGTCACTGCCTTCAATCTAAAGGAACTGTGGCAGTAAACAAACAGAGAATAAAAGAAACAATTTACATGCAAATCAAAGTTTATCATCTCAATCTCTTTATGCCCGTATCCCCCGCAAATTTGCATTCATATGCACAAAGGCATTCACTTAGCTGTTACCCAAGTTTACACGCCTCAGCATTTTCTATTTGGAAAAGGGAGTGTGTGTGTGTGTGTGTGTGTGTGTGTGTGTGTGTGTGTGTGTGTGTGTGTGTCCCACTCCCTGCGTGTCAGTCTGCGCAGATGGCTGCATGTATCAGTGCATGAAATGAAGCCCTGCTCTGCAGTGACAGGCCCAGGACATTGTAGGCAAATGGATGTTACATTTACTCTGCTTCAGCCACAAACAGGCCTATGCTATGAAAAATTAACTGTACTCTTGGCTAAAAGCACAGGAAATTGGTTTGTGAGATAAGCCACAGAAATCCTATTTGCTAGCTACAGTATATCTGTCTGTCTGTCTGTCTGTCTGTCTGTCTGTCTGTCTGTCTGTCTGTCATTCTGTCATTCTGTCTGTCAGATCTCTGGGTAAAGTCCTTTGGCTTCCTCTATTAAGGAGTCAGTCCACAGTCATACTGTCAGGGGTAATCCACGGTGATAGGAGAAACAAAGAGATGTCAAATGGAGTTAGGATATCTCTTCGAGATCCTGAGCCTATGTGATGCGGCTGGCCTAGCGTTGCTCTATGTGAGCTACTGATGAGAAAGAGATGCATGGCTTTGTTCAGCCACTAGACGGAAATGATACAAATCCACAACCCTTTCATGATGAAGCATCAAAGAGGTTCAATTTGAGCAAATACTATTGGCCTATTTATCTATACCAACTCAGTGGCCTTGTGGTTAAATGTCTGTTGGAAGGTTGTGAGTTCGATCCCCAACCAAGTCACTGCTTGGCACTAAGCATTAAGGAGATAGATAGATTAGTGTCTTGTCCAGGGGGTGTAGTTGTACATCAAGCTGCCTCGCCGAACAGGGCAGGCTCCTGCTCCTATGAGCTGCCCTGGCTCGTGGAAGGCTACTTACTATATATCTGTTCTAGAGTATAACAACAGCTCAAGAATACAATGTTAAAGGGACTTCATTCATCTTGATGATATGGGCCAAGATTGCCATTGGTTCAATACAGCACAATGTACAGTAGCATACTGTATGGAAACAGAGGTAGCAAACATGAGTCAAGAAACACCTATGTCTTTAAACAAAACACATTTCTAAGTGAGATAATGACAGCTAGCCAAAGTCTATGTTGCTTTGTGTGGTGGCCAATTAAATAGTTCTCCATGATTTTTCTGACTGCACTTCTCTCAGTACATAATGTATTTACACAGCATGACCACCAGATGTCAGCCTTTCACCTCATATTGCATCACACTGAGAGTTTAGAGATGGCCCATAATCTGGCCCAGATTGAGAGGACCTCCATGTATGCAATGTTGTAATGGGTTACATTTTATGACTTTATCTGGTGGTTTCCTTGGTCTACTACAATTTAAATAAATGCAAAATGTAAGTAAAGTCCTAATGAAAGGAAAAGATCAAAGCAGAAGCTGCTCGATGTCTGTTGTTGAGCCATTCGACACATTCAACAAACCGCCATTATGTTGTATAGGCTGCTATACTCTACCAAACCTGTCATACTGAGCAGCTTATGAACATAGACCTATTATTGGGCCAATGGGTCCAATGGGTCAGATCGTGATTTTAGGGAGGTCAAAACTTACCGATATCAATATATCTGCCAATTACAGCAGGAAATTAAAAAGTGACATTGTTCCACACTGAGTTCTCTTAAATTGCCATCCAAAAGAGCAATTGTCCAAGAAATGAGCTTCAAATGATTTCCTACACACTGACAATAATGACACATCATGAGAATGGCCACAAGTGTTCAGATAAGCATGAGATTTAAAAAAAAATGGAATATCGGTTATCGGTGGGATTATCACACGGTATTGATATATCGGCTCTAATCTCCATGACAACACTAGAGATGACGTATTGTCACCACCGCAGTTGAATTATGAAATTGCCTTCGTTTTGCAATAGACTACTTATTTTCCAAGATGATCATTTATTTTCCATAATACATTTTCCAAGAGGCACATTTTGGAATAAAAAGACAGTCCCACAAGATCAGCACAGAGGCTGTGTGAAGAGATTAAGGGATGATTTACTTTGCATCCATTGGTAGGCATTGTCACCACTGTTCACCATCAGAGTCCGAACAGCAAAGGGTCCAATAGCAAACTCTCAGAAGCTGGGAAAAAAGAGCAGAATAAAGTGCATTCCATGACAAGTTCACATGGAATTAGTGCTTGATATAGCTAGTGCTTGATGTAGCCTTGATGTAGCCTAGTCTATGAGAACAACATTGCTTTTCTTATCATGATTTGAAGCTATACATATTTTTTTAGTTAACATAAAAAAAAATTTAATGTATTTTTTGTTATGGTAAAATACAGTATTAGTAGGCGGTCTAAGTTTGCTAAGGTGCATTCTTAGAAAAAGGGTTCCAAAAGGGTTCTTCGGGTGACCCATAGGCGAACCCTATTTGGTTCCAGGTAGGACCCTTTTTGGCTCCAGGTAGAACTCCTTAAAACTCTCTGGAAAGAGTTTTACATGGAACTCAAAAGGGTTCTACCTGGAAATAAAAGGGTTCTACCTGGAACCAAAAATAGTTCTTCATAGGGTGCTCCTATTTTGACAGCTGAATAACTCTTAGCATCTTATTCTCTATGAATGAAGCAGTAAAACACACCTAGGTCTAGGATACTAAATGTACTGTTCCTTGCAGCAACAGGTGTCAGGGAAACATTTTGCTAACATAATCAGAAACGTCTTAAGAGGGGCGCTGCTCACCTTGTAGCCTATTTTGAGCAATTCGCTGCGTCACCCTTCCAACACACCTACAGTGTTACGGCATTTTGGTACACCAGAATTACATTAATTTCCAATGAAACACTGCGTTTACCTTGCACCATTGCAGTTGCTGTGCGTTCTGTGTGGTGCATACGTTGGATTTATCGAATGTATGCGTCAAACTTTATGCGTAGACGGCTTGACAGAAATGGTAGCAGAAGTTGAACTTTTGTTACATACATATCCAGATGATGCTGCATACCATTTTGCGCAAAGGCCTTTCGGTGTGATCGAAGCGTTACAAGACATTCACTGGAGTCCCGCGGTCCATGGCCTCTGTTTATCCGTAGCCTAGAAATGCGCACTCTTTATGCTGAATTTTCCCTGTGTTTGGTTTCATTGTCAATCTATCTACTATTTATGCTGGATTCGTGCCATCATTGTACCCACTTCAATATATGTGCAAATACAACGAATAGGCCTAGCCTACAATGCAAAGAACACCGACCACAGAGGCCAAGGGAGGCTAGGAATTACGCAGTAAACTTGTAATTGAAACAGGTCTCCGGTTACATTTCTCCAACGTTCCCCGATTTGGGGAGACTGCGCAGTCTGTAGCCTACACTTCCCGTGGAAAGCAGCATACAAAATTGCATGTGTAAGCACAACTGAGTTAGCAGACCTGGGTTGCAGTGCAGAATGTCCCGTTGAGGAGAAGATAAAGCAACAGAAGAGGCAAGAGGACATCCAACCCAGAAACGTTGTGTTTTTCTCCATCCTGATTACATACACAGCGATTCTCCACCGGAGAAAGATGGGGTGCCAGACGGCATTTAGCCCCCGACACCTTGTCCTCAAAGTGTTTTTGGTACAGTTCATCGCCTTTCTCCAGAAAACCTCTGCAGCCCCCTCGCCCATTATCAAGTTCCCAGGAGACGATAGTCCAAAAACAGACAAAGAAGTGGCTCTGGTAAGTGTTCCTTAAACAACTTTTCATAGTGGGAATGTAAATGTGACTTTTTCTTCAAACTTCTTAATCGGTTATTTTCAATAAATTCAGGAAGATAGAACTTAAATTCAATTCTACCATTTGTGAATTACTTTAAAATGACAAATCATTCATGAAACTCATACTGTTTTGGCTTCAGACCTTATAGTTGGATACCCACTGGGCACACACTGGTTGAATCAACATTGTTTCCACTCATTTCAATGAAATCGCGTTGAACCAAGTGGAACAGACATTGAACTGACATCTGTGCCCAGTGGGGATGTTTCATTGTGTAATGCACACAAATGTTCATGTATTCATTGATACAGTATGGATGAATGCACTATATAGAGTAGGAAGGCATCAGAATATATCCTATATCAACTCATAGGCTTGTCTTTTATTCTCTTCTGCAGCACTATCTGAACAAGTTCTATGGCTGCCCACAAGACAGATGTAATCTCATGGTGCTGAAAGACACCCTGAAGAAGATGCAGAAGTTCTTCTCTCTGCAAGAGACGGGCGAGATCGACCCCAAGACAGTGGAGATCATGAAGAAGCCCCGCTGTGGAGTTCCTGATGTTGCCCAATACAACTTCTTCCACAGGAAACCCAAGTGGCAGCAAAACGCCATCACCTACAGGTCAGTGGTCAAAACATGTTCGTTTGGCCCAAATAGTGTTCTGGTATAGGGAGTTGTGCATCAGGCTTTGAACCCCATGTGCAGTAGGGTTGTACTCCATATAACTCCCTATGTTGCTGTGCAATGTGCTGACTGCTGAACAAAGGAAATGACTCCTCCAGACCCTGTAGTTTGTTTTGGGGAGATGAAAACCTCAACTATGTGCTGCCCACCAACCCAACCACAATCTGCTAACTCCAAGATTCCTGTACAATGTGTGCTTGCTTGATACAGTGCCTTGCGAAAGTATTCGGCCCCCTTGAACTTTGCGACCTTTTGCCACATTTCAGGCTTCAAACATAAAGATATAAAACTGTATTTTTTGTGAAGAATCAACAACAAGTGGGACACAATCATGAAGTGGAACGACATTTATTGGATATTTCAAACTTTTTTAACAAATCAAAAACTGAAAAATTGGGCGTGCAAAATTATTCAGCCCCCTGCGATTACAGCTGTAAGTCGCTTGATATGTCTCTATCAGTTTTGCACATCGAGAGACTGAAATTTTTTCCCATTCCTCCTTGCAAAACAGCTCGAGCTCAGTGAGGTTGGATGGAGAGCATTTGTGAACAGCAGTTTTCAGTTCTTTCCACAGATTCTCGATTGGATTCAGGTCTGGACTTTGACTTGGCCATTCTAACACCTGGATATGTTTATTTTTGAACCATTCCATTGTAGATTTTGCTTTATGTTTTGGATCATTGTCTTGTTGAAAGCAAATCTCCGTCCCAGTCTCAGGTCTTTTGCAGACTCCATCAGGTTTTCTTCCAGAATGGTCCTGCATTTGGCTCCATCCATCTTCCCATCAATTTTAACCATCTTCCCTGTCCCTGCTGAAGAAAAGCAGGCCCAAACCATGATGCTGCCACCACCATGTTTGACAGTGGGGATGGTGTGTTCAGGGTGATGAGCTGTTTTGCATTTTACGCCAAACATAACGTTTTGCATTGTTGCCAGAAGGTTCAATTTTGTTTTCATCTGACCAGAGCACCTTCTTCCACATGTTTGGTGTGTCTCCCAGGTGGCTTGTGGCAAACTTTAAACAACACTTTTTATGGATATCTTTTAAGAAATGGTTTTCTTCTTGCCACTCTTCCATAAAGGCCAGATTTGTGCAATATACGACTGATTGTTGTCCTATGGACAGAGTCTCCCACCTCAGCTGTAGATCTCTGCAGTTCATCCAGAGTGATCATGGGCCTCTTGGTTGCATCTCTGATCAGTCTTCTCCTTGTATGAGCTGAAAGTTTAGAGGGACGGCCAGGTCTTGGTAGATTTGCAGTGGTCTGATACTCCTTCCATTTCAATATTATCGCTTGCACAGTGCTCCTTGGGATGTTTAAAGCTTGGGAAATCTTTTTGTATCCAAATCCGGCTTTAAATTTCTTCACAACAGTATCTCGGACCTGCCTGGTGTGTTCCTTGTTCTTCATTATGCTCTCTGCGCTTTTAACGGACCTCTGAGACTATCACAGTGCAGGTGCATTTATACGGAGACTTGATTACACACAGGTGGATTGTATTTATCATCATTAGTCATTTAGGTCAACATTGGATCATTCAGAGATCCTCACTGAACTTCTGGAGAGAGTTTGCTGCACTGAAAGTAAAGGGGCTGAATAATTTTGCACGCCCAATTTTTCAGTTTTTGATTTGTTAAAAAGCTTGAAATATCCAATAAATGTCATTCCACTTCATGATTGTGTCCCACTTGTTGTTGATTCTTCACAAAAAAATACAGTTTTATATCTTTATGTTTGAAGCCTGAAATGTGGCAAAAGGTCGCAAAGTTCAAGGGGGCCGAATACTTTCGCAAGGCACTGTATGTTTTATTTGAGGTTAAGAAGAGAGCAAAGTTCTGTTGTTTACATCAGCCCTTTCTGTGTCCTCATGACCACTCAGACTCACTGTATGTACCATGGAGAAAAACAAAGATGGGGAGGAGTTAACCAAAACAACAAGAGACAGAGCGTTATCCTGCTCAGACAGGCTCACATAGCAGGGGTTAGTTGCTGGACTCTCTCATGGAGCATTCTAACCACATGAGTCATAGGCAAGGCCTGAAGACTGATGGACTTTATGTCCAGAAGGGGAGCTCTGTTGTATTGCTTTTGTCCTGTAAATAGAAGAGAGATGGGTGTACAAGCTTTTGCCTTCTGCATTTTGAGGGTTTTTAAATGCTGACGTTGGTCCCTCTTCTGCTTTTAGTACATGTATTTCCTCAAGCATACCTAGTCAATCACACAGTAATATTCCATTATGTAAGATGTATCATGCAGCACATCTTCATCCAGGGATGAGCTGTTTAATGAGTCTCCTCCTCAGTTTCTTCTCCTCTCTGTGTTCCACCTCTCAGGATTCTAGGCCACTCTCCTGACCTGGACGAGGAGACTATTGATGACGCCTTCTTAAGGGCCTTCAAAGTCTGGAGTGACGTCACCCCACTCAAGTTCACCCGCCTCATGGATGGAGAGGCTGACATCATGATTAACTTTGGCCGCAACGGTATGGTATTACAGAACAGTTTTGACTTTTATATTCTGCTGAATGTACTGTATGAAACGTCAGTAATGCCAGATGATGAGTAGCCTAGTTAAACCAGACTTAATTCTGCTCTTACCTTCGTTCAGACTAGTTTAACCAGGCTACTCATCACCCGACTATTGCGCAAAAGGGCAGAAGTGGCTGGGAACTAGATTAGATGATGGGTGCCCAGTGCTGCTAATCGTATAGTGTAGTACCATAGGCCTGCCTATGTGTGAGTTACTAGTTGCTCTTTCTCTGGGTTCCCTGTGTCTCACATAAAGTCAATATTCTCATGGGTCGAGGCCAGACATCACGTAAGAACATATAGAGGTCACTGTCTGTGGTCAAAACAAGCCCAGAAGGACGTGTTTTCATTACATGTCTTCATGGCACCATCTCATACGTGATCTACACTGCACCCCTTCTAGTTCTGTGCTGCCAATGACTGGAACGAACTTCAAAAATCTCTGAAACTGGAAACACTTGTCTCCCTCACTAGCTTTAAGCACCAACTGTCAGAGCAGCTCACAGATTACTGCACCTGTACATAGCCCACCTATAATTTAGCCCAAACAACTACCTCTTTCCCTACTATATTTATTTAATTAATTTATTTATTTTGCTCCTTTGCACCCCATTATTTTTATTTCTACTTTGCACATTCTTCCACTGCAAATCTACCATTCCAGTGTTTTACTTGCTATATTGTATTTACTTTTCCACCATGGCCTTTTTTTGCCTTTACCTCCCTTATCTCACCTCATTTGCTCACATTGTATATAGACTTGTTTATACTGTATTATTGACTGTATGTTTGTTTTACTCCATGTGTAACTCTGTGTCGTTGTATGTGTCGAACTGCTTTGCTATATCTTGGCCAGGTCGCAATTGTAAATTAGAACTTGTTCTCAACTTGCCTACCTGGTTAAATAAAGGTGGAAAAAAAAAGTCTAACACTAGCTACTTCAGAAACAGTTCTATTCTGAGTTGAATCCATCCAGTAAGGCTGTAATTGTATACTGATCTGTGCCTTGAGTCCTTTTGTTTTGACCCTTGTTATGTGAATCCACAGAGCATGGTGATGGCTACCCCTTCGATGGTAAAGATGGTCTGCTGGCTCATGCCTTCGCTCCTGGACCAGGCACCGGAGGAGACTCCCACTTTGATGACGACGAGCAGTGGACCCTGGGAGAAGGACAAGGTACTGGAGACTGTACTGTCTGAGTTGTAAATAAAGTCTGTAAATACGAGTTTATCCTGATCTAATATATAAACCTACTTGTTTTTATTTATCACCTATTTTTTCATGGTCATACATGGCATGTTTTTAAAGCAATCTGCGGTTAACATTTCACAAAAGAAATGAAGATAGCTGAACCACACAGTATCTGAAACAGCTCTGTTTGAGCTCTTTGGATCATCCCCTCACCCCCATCCCCCTCCTCTCCACAGTTGTGAAGGTGAAGTTTGGTAATGCAGAGGGGGAGTTCTGTAAGTTCCCCTTCATGTTTATGGGGAAGGAGTACAACAGCTGTACCAATCAGGGCCGTGATGATGGATTCCTCTGGTGCTCCACCACATACAACTTTGACGACGACGGCAAATACGGTTTCTGTCCCCATGAGTGTGAGTAGGAGCCAACATGGCTGTTCTTTTTCCTCTAAAGACTTCCTGGGTTTCTGTCCCCATGAGTGTGAGTAGGAGCCAACATGGCTGTTCTTTTTCCTCTAAAGACTTCCTGTGTTTCTGTCCCCATGAGTGTGAGTAGGAGCCAACATGGCTGTTCTTTTTCCTCTAAAGACTTCCTGGGTTTCTGTCCCCATGAGTGTGAGTAGGAGCCAACATGGCTGTTCTTTTTCCTCTAAAGACTTCCTGTGTTTCTGTCCCCATGAGTGTGAGTAGGAGCCAACATGGCTGTTCTTTTTCCTCTAAAGACTTCCTGTGTTTCTGTCCCCATGAGTGTGAGTAGGAGCCAACATGGCTGTTCTTTTTCCTCTAAAGACTTCCTGGGTTTCTGTCCCCATGAGTGTGAGTAGGAGCCAACATGGCTGTTCTTTTTCCTCTAAAGACTTCCTGGGTTTCTGTCCCCATGAGTGTGAGTAGGAGCCAACATGGCTGTGTTTTTCTTTTTCCTCTAAAGACTTCCTGGGTTTCTGTCCCCATGACTGTGAGTAAGGAGCCAACATGGCTGTGTTTTTCTTTTTCCTCTAAGACTTCCTGGGTTTCTGTCCCCATGAGTGTGAGTAGGAGCCAACATGGCTGTGTTTTTCTTTTTCCTCTAAAGACTTCCTGGGTTTCTGTCCCCATGACTGTGAGTAGGAGCCAACATGGCCGTGTTTTTCTTTTTCCTCTAAAGAGTTCATGTGAATGTATTGTGCAAAACAGTTATAGTGTGCATTTTGATATCTACATGGACTGTATAAAGTTAAAGAGTGTTGCATTCAGCAGTCCCTCAAGGAATGTCTATTGTGGTGTTTTAGCTATAGTTTCTGATGAGGAGTTGGCCAGGAGTTACTCCAGATGAGAGGTTTGTGATTAGTTAGAAGAAGCTGTGTTGCTGTTGGACTGGGACCAAATGGGTGGGAGTACATTCTGGGAAACTAGTGTTGTTGTCTGGGTCATAAAATACTCCCACTTCTCTGTGTTGCTGGGCAAGATTCATGAAGCTTTTCATCAGTCCTTTTGTCTGTCTGTTTGTGCTGCTGTCCATGGTACTGACATTAGGGTATAGACTCACCATAAATGAGCGCAAAGACATATTGATACATATAGGCTTACAGTCGACTCATATGAGACCAACAGTCTTATGAAACATCCTAACTGGTTATCCTTTGATCTTGAGAAAATGGCCTACTCAGTGAAGTCTTGTGAAACAGTTCTCTTGTTGATAGTTTTATACACTGCTGATATACTGTAGCAATAAACATTTTAGTCTGGACAGAGTGGATGTGTAACACCCTGACAAACAATGATTTTGTGGTTCAGTTAGCTTATGATTGAGTCTGTGAAATCACTCAAACTCAGGCTCAACGTAACTGCCATGACATTTGATTAAATGATGGAAACCTACTGTAAACTCTGTATAGATAATTCCTTCAACTTCCTGTGTTACAGTGCTGTTCACCCTGGGTGGAAACGCGGACGGAGCTCCCTGTAAGTTCCCCTTCACGTTCCAAGGGGAGAACTATGATGGTTGCACCACTCAGGGACGTGACGACGGCTACCGCTGGTGTGCTACGACTGAGAACTATGACAATGACAAGTCCTACGGGTTCTGCCCTGAAACAGGTGGGTTCCCAGTTCATACTGCCAAAGTCCGAAGGTGTCTCTCCGTCCATATAGCATACAAGCCTTATCAGCTGTGTTAACCCAAACAGCTAAGGGCACTGATGTGTCCAACAGACCTGACTGTTGCATGGAAACCTTAATCTGAGGATTATATATAAATATGTGTGCTTTCAATTGTACTTGAGCCAGGTTGTGTGTGTGTGTGTTAGTGGTGCGCGGGTCAGCTGTTTCTTCACCCGCGCACTATTGCTATTAACCTATCCCCAACCGCCCGACTATATGTGATAGTTAAAATCTGAGGCCTTCCCCCATCCCTAACCTGTGAATGTAGAAAATGTGCTATAGGCTACAGTCAAAGACGACAGAACAATTTTGTTGACGGGAATAGGATATTTCTTTTGCCTGATTTAGTGTCTGCTTATAATTTACAACATTTTGGTGGGCTATTTGTTAGCCAACTTGTCTATAATTAGATACATGTAGCTGTCATTATACAGTGCACACATTTTGTAACGTTACAGCCTTATTAAAAAAAATATATATATATATATATATTTATCCCATAATGACAAAGCGAAAAAAAGGTTTTTAGAATTTTGTGCAAATGTATTAAAAATAAAAATCTGAAATACCTTATTTACGTACACTACCATTCAAAAGTTTGGGGTCATTTCATACATGAAATGAGTTGCAAAACTAATAGGAAATATAGTCAAGACGTTGACGAGGTTAAAAATAATGATTTTTAATTTCAATAATAATTGTGTCCTTCAAACATTGCTTTCGTCAAAGAATCCTCCATTTGCAGCAATTACAGCCTTGCAGACCTTTGACATTCTAGTTGACAATTTGTTGAGGTAATCTGAAAGGATTTCACCCCATGCTTCCTGAAGCACCTCCCACAAGTTGGATTGGCTTGATGGGCACTTCTTACTGTCCAGCTGCTCCCACAACAGCTCAATAGGGTTGAGATCCAGTGACTGTGCTGGCCACTCCATTATAGACATAATACCAGCTGACTGCTTCTTCCCTAAATAGTTATTGCATAGTTTGGAGCTGTGCTTTGGGTCATTGTCCTGTTGTAGGAGGAAATTGGCTCCAATTAAGAGCCGTCCACAGGGTATGGCATGGCATTGCAACATGATTATCCTTCCTTCTTCAAGATCCCTTTTAAATCAAATCAAATCAAATTTATTTATATAGCCCTTCGTACATCAGCTGATATCTCAAAGTGCTGTACAGAAACCCAGCCTAAAACCCCAAACAGCAAACAATGCAGGTGTAAAAGCACGGTGGCTAGGAAAAACTCCCTAGAAAGGCCAAAACCTAGGAAGAAACCTAGAGAGGAACCGGGCTATGTGGGGTGGCCAGTCCTCTTCTGGCTGTGCCGGGTAGAGATTATAACAGAACATGACCAAGATGTTCAAATGTTCATAAATGACCAGCATGGTCAATAATAATAAGGCAGAACAGTTGAAACTGGAGCAGCAGCACAGTCAGGTGGACTGGGGACAGCAAAGGAGCCTTCATGTCAGGTAGTCCTGGGGCACGGTCCTAGGGCTCAGGTCAGTTGAAACTGGAGCAGGAGCATGGCCAGGTGGACTGGGGACAGCAAGGAGTCCTCATGTCAGGTAGTCCTGGGACATGGTCCTAGGGCTCAGGTCCTCAGAGAGAGAAAGAAAGAGAGAAGGAGAGAATTAGAGAACGCACACTTAGATTCACACAGGACACCGAATAGGACAGGAGAAGTACTCCAGATATAACAAACTGACCCTAGCCCCCCGACACATAAACTACTGCAGCATAAATACTGGAGGCTGAGACAGGACCCTGTACAAATTTCCCACTTCACCACCACCAAAGCACCCCCAGACCATCACAGGACCACTAGGGTAGCCTAGTGGTTAGTGTGTTGGACTAGTAACCAAAAGGTTGCAAGTTCAAACCCCTGAGCTGACATGGTACAAATCTATCGTTCTGCCCCTGAACAAGCAGTTAACCCACAGTTTCTAGGCTGTCATTGAAAATAGGAATTTGTTCTTAACCCGACTTGCCTAGTTAAAGAAAGGTAAAATAAAAAACATTGCCTCCACCATGCTTGACAGATGGCATCAAGCACTCCTCCAGCATCTTTTCATTATTTCTGCGTCTCACGAATGTTCTTCTTTGTGATCCGAACACCTCAAACTTAAATTTGTCTGTCCATACCACTTTTTTCTAAATCTTCCTCTGTCCAGTGTCTGTGTTCTTTTACCCATCTTAATCTTATCTTTTTATTGGCCAGTCTGAGATATGTCTTTTTCTTTGCAACTCGTAGTCACCTCTTCACTGTTGACATTGAGACTGGTGTTTTGCGGGTACTATTTAATAAAGCTACCAGGTGAGGACTTGTGAGGCATCTGTTTATCAAACTAGACACTCTAAAGTACTTGTCCTCTTGCTCAGTTGTGAACCGGGGCCTCTCTCTCCTCTTTGTATTCTGGTTAGGGCCAGTTTGCACTGTTCTGTAAAGGGAGTAGTACACAGCGTTGTACGAGATCTTCAGTTTATTGCCAGTTTCTGAATAGCCTTCATTTCTCAGAACAAGAATAGACTGACGAGTTTCAGAAGTAAGGTCTTTGTTTCTGGGAATTTTGAGCCTGTAATCGAACCCACAAATGCTTGGGAGGAAAACAGTTTTTACCCCCAAGCCATAAGATTCCTGAACAGGTAAGCAAATGGCTACCCGGACTATTTACATTGTGTGCCTCCCCCAAACCCCTATTTTACGCTGCTGCTACTCTCTGTTTATCATATATGCATAGTCACTTTAACTATACATTCATGTACATACTACCTCAATTGGCCCGACCAACCAGTGCTCCCACACATTGGCTTACCGGGCTATCTGCATTGTGTCCCACCACCCCCAAACCGCCAACCCCTCTTTTACACTACTGCTACTCTCTGGGTATGACTGTAAGTCGCTTTGGATAAAAGCGTCAGCTAAATGGCATATATTATTATTATTATTATTATTATATATGTATAGTCACTTTAACCATATCTACATGTACATACTACCTCAATGTATGTAGCCTCGCTACTGTATATAGCCTCGCTACTGTATATAGCCTCGCTACTGTATATAGCCTCGCTACTGTATATAGCCTCGCTACTGTTATTTTTCACTGTCTTTTTACTGTTGTTTTATTTCTTTACCTACCTATTGTTCACCTAATACCTTTTTTTGTACTGTTGGTTAGAGCCTGTAAGTAAGCATTTCACTGTAAGGTCTACTACACTTGTTGTAGACCTGACAAATAAACTTTGATTTGATGCTCCAGATACTCAACTAGTCTAAAGAAGGCCAGTTTTATTGCTTCTTTAATCAGAACAACAGTTTTTAGCTGTGCTAACATAATTGCAAAAGGGTTTTCTAATGATCAGTTAGCCTTTTAAAATGATAAACTTGGATTAGCTCATTTCCAGCTACGATAGTCATTAACATTTACATTTACAACAATGTCTACACTGTATTTCTGACTAATTTGATGTTATTTTAATGGACAAAAAATGTTATTTTCTTTCAAAAACAAGGACATTTCTAAGTGACCCCAAACTTTTGAACGGTTGAAATTGAGCTCAGGTGCATCCTGTTTCAATTGACCATCCTTGAGATGTTTCTACAACTTGATTGGAGTCTACCTGTGGTAAATTCAGTTGATTGGACATGATTTGGAAAGGCACACACCTGTCTATATAACGTCCCACAGTTGACAGTGCATGTCAGAGCAAAAACCAAGCCAAGAGGTAAAAGGAATTGCAAGAAATGCTTAATTCTGCTGGAGTTATTTTTAAGGCTACGTGAGAGGTTATAGACCTACAGTCAGTGTCCAGATTTCAGTTTCCCATTAACCAATCTGAACAGTAGGCTACAGTTCCCTTGACATGCCATAGGCCTATTTGAAGTCCCGTCTTGTGGCTGTGGAATTTGTGTACCACCTCACAATCATCACACATAACGTAGCCGGTACTGCTATAATCCTCTTTTACCACTTCACCAAATATTTTCTGAACATGACTTTTCTGGCCCTCCCTCCTATTTGTTTTCAGTTCTTTCAGTTCCCAAAAGCCTTATTTGGCTTTCTGCTCATTCCCAAAAGCATTATTTGGCCATCTGCCCATTCCCAAAAGCATTATTTGGCTTTCTGTACATTCCCAAAAGCATTATTTGGCTTTCTGTACATTCCCAAAAGCATTATTTGGCTTTCTGTACATTCCCAAAAGCATTATTTGGCTTTCTGTACATTCCCAAAAGCATTATTTGGCTTTCTGTACATTCCCAAAAGCATTATTTGGCTTTCTGTACATTCCCAAAAGCATTATTTGGCTTTCTGCCCATTCCCAAAAGCATTATTTGGCTTTCTGCCCATTCCCAAAGGCATTATTTGGTGATTGGCAGTGTAGGCTTTTTGGCACACGTACAGTTAAGCCCTGAAGCTTAGGCTTATGCACTAATACCAGATAGCCTAAAATAATCAAAGAAAAACCTCAGTGTAACCTATATATATTGCACAAGAATTATACATTTATGGAGTTTCTAAGGTATTGTTTCTCTTTATTCAACCCACCCGTCTACCCACCCACCCTTCAGCCACACAATATTTAATGACCCTAAACCCATCCTCCCGGGACTGCAGGTTATGAGTCAACCTGCACATCACTAGTGTGGGTGCTTGCATTTATTAGTCAAGGTGTGCTGTGCTGATGCCTCCATGTATTGGTGTAGGAGAATGTTATAATGTTCCAGACGGTATGGTTTCCAATCTTGCAGCAGCTAGTCTCCTGAATGACTGTAAAAGTATTTTACTGAGTGGCTGCTGGCGGGGGTTATTTTCCATTGTGTCAGTGGGGCTGGCTCAGGGGTTTGGGGTAGAGTCGAGAGAGTGGGGATATGGGGAGGGAGAGAGGGGGGGGTTTAAGGCTGAGGTTTTCATCTGGTTCTAATTGGTTGGGAATGCTGGCATGCAGTGTAGCCTTGTGTGTAAGAAGCACTGAATAAGAAACAGGCTGCTTAAAAAACCACACAGGCCCAGTATTGTGCTATACCAACCCAGATCCCAGATATAATATTATCATGCAGAAAAAGAAAAGCCCCTTTTTGGAGAGTAGTATTTGGTTTTGTTTTGGATATACCGTAGATACAAAATACATCTGATGTCAATGTTATTACAGTCATGGTAGTTTCTCAAGCAAATCCATTTAGCAATTCAACCCAAATCAAGTTGATAACTTTTAGCACGACCTCATCGGCACACAAAGAAAAGTCCATTTGGTCCTGAAATATGTGTTTTTGTTCACCCACGCAGCCATGTCCACCGTTGGAGGAAACTCTGAGGGTTCCCCCTGTGTGTTCCCCTTCACGTTCCTTGGAGACACTTATGACAGTTGCACCGCCTCTGGACGTAGCGACGGTAAGATGTGGTGCGCCTCCACCAAGAGCTACGACGACGACCGCAAGTGGGGCTTCTGTCCTGATCAAGGTAAATATGTCATCAATGACCTTTGACATTATGCTTGTTTGTAGGTGGTTTTAGCAGTTTAGTGGACAATGACAATTCATGTTTATTTATTTGAATCATTTGTATTATTATTCAGTTTTATTCATTATTGTATTCAGTCATTGTCTATGCAGAATGAAGTGGCCAACAGGAATTTCCCAACATGGAAACTATTTCATTCACCTGAATATAACTTGACTTGTTATGCTTTTAATATATATATATTTTTAACCTTTAGGCAAGTCAGTTAAGAATAATGGCCTAGGAACAGTGAGTTAACTGTCTGTTCAGGTAGAACAACAGATTTGTACCTTGTCAGTTCAGGGATTTGAACTTGCAACCTTTCGGTTACTAGTCCAATGCTTTAACCACTAGGCTACCCTGCCGCCCCAACATATTTGTTGCTGTATCTCTCACTCCTATTGGTGTTGTCCAGGCTACAGTCTGTTCCTGGTTGCGGCCCATGAGTTTGGCCACGCCTTGGGCTTGGAACACTCCCAGGACCCTGGTGCTCTGATGGCCCCCATGTACACCTTCACCAAGAACTTTAGACTGTCCAACGACGACATCAAGGGAATCCAGGAGCTCTATGGTCAGTTTGAAATTCTTATGTACTGCTTATGGGTTATGTATGGGTTATGAATGTGTTATGAAGTCATTATGTAGGTACCTTTTAAAATAACGTGTAACCATGACTTCACCCGCTGTTCATAACCAGAGTGCTTTGGTGAATGTCCTGCAGGTAACACATGTATTTCTCCTTGTTGAAGGATATCAATCTCATCTACTCAATGCTCACCATGTTGCCTCTCCTTTTCCTCTCAGGTGCTGGTACAGACAAGCCTGTGCCTCCCACCCAGGGCCCAGTCACTCCTATGGACATCTGTAATGAACCTGTGGTGTTTGATGCTGTGGCCCAGATCAGAGGAGAGACCTTCTTCTTCAAGGACCGGTAAGTGATTTACAGGGGATTCTACAGTATTACTTCTGATCGCCAATGGTTAGAGCAACATTTGACTTGTAGGTAATCCACTTTTGTTTGGTCTTCTCAAAAAGCATGTTGCCAATCTGACCACTGATCTGTCTACAGGAAACAGGCAGAAAGAACATATAACCTGAAGACTCTTATTTTAAGACTCTGTGGTTAGAGTCATTGGAGCAGACCAGTCCACAAGTTACACCTCACAATCCACAACTAAATAATTTCACCACAAACAATGGGTAGTTTAATAGGGGGCTTTTTTGGTCTCACAATGCATTCTTTTCTCTTGGCAATCAGGTGTTTTCTTTGAATTAAGGGGGTGGTGTTCTCTGTTTGTCTGAGCTCTAATGCTTATCCCATGCTGTGATAAGTATAAAGTTATGAATCAACTGGTAATAATAACCACTCTCACAATCCTGTATCAACTATGGTAAACCAAAATGGCTGCCTGTTATTAAGATTGCAAACCATTGCCTACTGTACAGTACAGGGTACAGACTTCAACTGGGATTGTCCTATGTAAGTGTAGAAAAGGAGAAAAGGAATAGGCTTTCTGTATCTCTCCATCTTACATTATCTGTTGTGGTTCATTCTCAGCTTTCCATGACTCAGTGTACTTTCCCTCTGAAACATGAACTCTTCACCACAACAGATTAATCCTGTCTGGGACAAATTATGTTAGGAACACTTTCAAGCCAAACAATAAGCAATTGCATGCCATCCAAATGTCAAAATGTTGACTGAAAAGCAGGTTTAGATTAGGATTCATTGGACATTTATATGTTCCTTCTCAGACTTTGCCGCCACATCTTTTAGCCTTCAAGGTTTTAAGGTGAACTTTACTATATAGCTGTCATTGTTGACTTGGAACGATGTCCAAAGCAAACAAGTAGACTTTTTGGACTCAAAAGACTGCAGTCATTCAGCCTGCCTGGCTTTGCCCCCTGCACACCGTGAATCTGGGGCCGGAGGGAAACCACCCTCAAATCATGCTTACAAATCCTGCTTTAGTTCATAGACTCCTGCTTTAGTTCATAGAATCCTGCTTTAGTTCATTGAATCCTGCTTTAGTTCATGGAATCCTGTTTTAGTTCATGGAATCCTGTTTTAGTTCATGGAATCCTGCTTTAGTTCATGGAATCCTGCTTTAGTTCATGGAATCCTGCTTTAGTTCATAGAATCCTGCTTTAGTTCATAGAATCCTGCTTTAGTTCATAGAATCCTGCTTTAGTTCATAGAATCCTGCTTTAGTTCATGGAATCCTGCTTTAGTTCATGGAATCCTGCTTTAGTTCATGGAATCCTGCTTTAGTTCATGGAATCCTGCTTTAGTTCATGGAATCCTGCTTTAGTTCATGGAATCCTGCTTTAGTTCATGGAATCCTGCTTTAGTTCATGGAATCCTGCTTTAGTTCATGGAATCCTGCTTTAGTTCATAGAATCCTGCTTTAGTTCATAGAATCCTGCTTTAGTTAAGCGTTAAGTCTTTACTCGCTGTGGTTCACCATGCATTAGCACTGTTCAGGGATCAGGGACAAACATCATGCTGAAGGCTGTTCTGTGGACTATAAACTACTGTATAAACAGTGTCGTGTTTGACTTCACTTTTGTTTGGTCTTCTCAAAAAGCATGTTGCCAATCTGACCACTGATCTGTCTACAGGAAACAGGCAGAAAGAACATATAACCTGAAGACTCTTATTTTAGACTCTGTGGTTAGAGTCATTGGAGCAGACCAGTCCATGTGTCAACGTAATATTAACTGTTAAAGGAGGGAGGACTGCCAATTAAAACCGGAGTATGGTTTTAACAGTAGAATTTCTCTCAATAGTTAGTTTAGAAATTATTTGACTATGCCTGTAAGTCATATCTTTGATTGGGTTAGTTTGGTTATTTTTTAGGTATATCATCTGTTGTCTGCTGCTCAAACATCCTAGAGAATCCAAATCCACAAGATATCCAGCCACCATGATAAAAGCTGGCAGAATACCTATACAGTGATGTGTTGTGGCCAAGACACTGGACCTAGGGATTCCAGGAGAGATTCTCCATTTCCTCATCAGGATCATTGTCTCATTCAAAATGATTTGCGGTGTTCTAGTTCTAGATATCACATATACCATGATATCATTAACAATGACACATATTCAATGATGGCTATAATTATGGGGTGTATCTCTCAGATGGAGGGAAATGCCATTACGGAGGGAGTTACGGCTGAAGGATCTTAATTTGAGCCAGTTTGCTGTAGTAAGGAAATAATCCTGAAGCAAAAGGAAATGTGAGTAATTATGTGGATCATAATTAATGGATTTTTTTGTAGGGGTTGATACTTTTTAAGTTCGTGCAAATTCGAGTCTGAAATGTTAAAGTGGAAATTACAAACTTTAGAAGTCTTAAAAACTTGAATAAACTGCTGTGCAGGACAATTCTCATCAACAAAAGAGTGGTCAAATTAAGATCCGACATCTCTATGGATGAGTTACAATACCAAACCCATAGCTGAAAGATATCTGGACTCAGAGGGCCAGTTAGGCTGTATCTCAGGTTTCAGTGGTGGGAGGACTTTGGTCCCTAGTTATTCATTGTTGGCTCTAGATCACCAGATGGTTTAGCTATCAGAGCCATGGATCAGAGGAGTGAGAGTGAGGAGAGATTCAATATAGAGAGAAAGAGTGAGGAGAGAGTCAATATAGAGAGAAAGATTGAGGAGAGATTCAATATAGAGAGAAAGAGTGAGGAGAGATTCAATATAGAGAGAAAGAGTGGGGAGAGATTCAATGTAGAGACAAAGAGTGGGGAGAGATTCAATATAGAGACAAAGAGTGAGGACATATTCAATATAGAGACAAAGAGTGAGGACATATTCAATATAGAGACAAAGAGTGAGGACATATTCAATATAGAGACAAAGAGTGAGGACATATTCAATATAGAGACAGAGTGAGGACATATTCAATATAGAGACAAAGAGTGAGGACATATTCAATATAGAGACAAAGAGTGAGGACATATTCAATATAGAGACAAGGAGTGAGGAGAGATTCAATATAGAGACAGAATGAGGAGATATTCAATATAGAGACAAAGAGTGAGGAGTTTTTTTTTATTTATTTTTTTATTTCACCTTTATTTAACCAGGTAGGCAAGTTGAGAACAAGTTCTTATTTACAATTGCGACCTGGCCAAGATAAAGCAAAGCATTTCGACAGATACGACAACACAGAGTTACACATGGAGTAAAACAAACATACAGTTATTATTATTATTATTATTATTATACAGTCAATAATACAGTATAAACAAGTCTATATACAATGTGAGCAAATGAGGTGAGATAAGGGAGGTAAAGGCAAAAAAGGCCATGGTGGCAAAGTAAATACAATATAGCAAGTAAAACACTGGAATGGTAGTTTTGCAATGGAAGAATGTGCAAAGTAGAAATACAAATAATGGGGTGCAAAGGAGCAAAATAAATAAATTAATTAAATACAGTTGGGAAATAGGTAGTTGTTTGGGCTAAATTATAGGTGGGCTATGTACAGGTGCAGTAATCTGTAAGATGCTCTGACAGTTGGTGCTTAAAGCTAGTGAGGGAGATAAGTGTTTCCAGTTTCAGAGATTTTTGTAGTTCGTTCCAGTCATTGGCAGCAGAGAACTGGAAGGAGAGGCGGCCAAAGAAAGAATTGGTTTTGGGGGTGACATATATAGAGATATAGAGACAAAGAGTGAGGAGTGGAGAGACTCAAGTCAACAAGCAAAGATTAGGATAGAGACTACTAAAGTTATTGGTGTTTTGTTTCCTCAGACAAAAAAATGTTTTCATGGAGCTGTCAACCAATGTCAAGGTTAATAAAAATAGCCTAGGACCCATTAGGATATTCACCAGTCAAGTGGGTCAATGTATTGTCTGGAGGGTAGTCACCAATCTAGTGGGTCAATGTAATGTCTGGAGGGCAGTCACCAGTCTAGTGGGTCAATGTATTGTCTGGAGGGCAGTCACCAGTCTAGTGGGCCAATGTAATGTCTGGAGGGCAGTCACCAGTCTAGTGGGTCAATGTAATGTCTGGAGGGCAGTCACCAGTCTAGTGGGTCAATGTAATGTCTGGAGGGCAGTCACCAGTCTAGTGGGTCAATGTATTGTCTGGAGGGCAGTCACCAGTCTAGTGGGTCAATGTAATGTCTGGGGGCAGTCACCAGTCTAGTGGGTCAATGTAATGTCTGGAGGGCAGTCACCAGTCTAGTGGGTCAATGTAATGTCTGGAGGGCAGTCACCAGTCTAGTGGGTCAATGTATTGTCTGGAGGGCAGTCACCAGTCTAGTGGGTCAATGTAATGTCTGGAGGGCAGTCACCAGTCTAGTGGGTCAATGTAATGTCTGGAGGGCAGTCACCAGTCTAGTGGGTCAATGTAATGTCTGGAGGGCAGTCACCGGTCTAGTGGGCCAATGTAATGTCTGGAGTCTGGAGGACAGTCACCAGTCTAGTGGGTCAATGTATTGTCTGGAGGGCAGTCACCAGTCTAGTGGGTCAATGTAATGTCTGGAGGACAGTCACCAGTCTAGTGGGTCAATGTAATGGCTGGAGGGCAGTCACCAGTTCAGTGGGCCAATGTAATGTCTGGAGGGCAGTCACCAGTCTAGTGGGCCAATGTAATGTCTGGAGGGCAGTCACCAGTCTAGTGGGTCAATGTAATGTCTGGAGGGCAGTCACCGGTCTAGTGGGCCAATGTAATGTCTGGAGGGCAGTCACCAGTCTAGTGGGTCAATGTAATGTCTGGAGGGCAGTCACCAGTCTAGTGGGTCAATGTATTGTCTGGAGGGCAGTCACCAGTCTAGTGGGCCAATGTAATGTCTGGAGGGCAGTCACCAGTCTAGTGGGTCAATGTAATGTCTGGAGGGCAGTCACCGGTCTAGTGGGCCAATGTAATGTCTGGAGGGCAGTCACCAGTCTAGTGGGTCAATGTAATGTCTGGAGTCTGGAGGACAGTCACCAGTCTAGTGGGCCAATGTAATGTCTGGAGGGCAGTCACCAGTCTAGTGGGTCAATGTAATGTCTGGGGGCAGTCACCAGTCTAGTGGGTCAATGTAATGTCTGGAGGGCAGTCACCAGTCTAGTGGGTCAATGTAATGTCTGGAGTCTGGAGGACAGTCACCAGTCTAGTGGGCCAATGTAATGTCTGGAGGGCAGTCACCAGTCTAGTGGGTCAATGTAATGTCTGGGGGCAGTCACCAGTCTAGTGGGTCAATGTAATGTCTGGAGGGCAGTCACCAGTCTAGTGGGTCAATGTAATGTCTGGAGGGCAGTCACCAGTCTAGTGGGTCAATGTAATGTCTGGAGGGCAGTCACCAGTCTAGTGGGTCAATGTAATGTCTGGAGGGCAGTCACCAGTCTAGTGGGTCAATGTAATGTCTGGAGGGCAGTCACCAGTCTAGTGGGTCAATGTAATGTCTGGAGGGCAGTCACCGGTCTAGTGGGCCAATGTAATGTCTGGAGTCTGGAGGACAGTCACCAGTCTAGTGGGCCAATGTAATGTCTGGAGGGCAGTCACCAGTCTAGTGGGTCAATGTAATGTCTGGGGGCAGTCACCAGTCTAGTGGGTCAATGTAATGTCTGGAGGGCAGTCACCAGTCTAGTGGGTCAATGTAATGTCTGGAGGGCAGTCACCAGTCTAGTGGGTCAATGTATTGTCTGGAGGGCAGTCACCAGTCTAGTGGGTCAATGTAATGTCTGGAGGGCAGTCACCAGTCTAGTGGGTCAATGTAATGTCTGGAGGGCAGTCACCAGTCTAGTGGGTCAATGTAATGTCTGGAGGCCAGTCACTAGTCTAGTGGGTCAATGTAATGTCTGGAGGGCAGTCACCGGTCTAGTGGGCCAATGTAATGTAATGTCTGGAGGACAGTCACCAGTCTAGTGGGTCAATGTATTGTCTGGAGGGCAGTCACCAGTCTAGTGGGTCAATGTAATGTCTGGAGTCTGGAGGACAGTCACCAGTCTAGTGGGTCAATGTAATGGCTGGAGGGCAGTCACCAGTCTAGTGGGTCAATGTAATGTCTGGAGGGCAGTCACCAGTCTAGTGGGTCAATGTAATGTCTGGAGGGCAGTCACCAGTCTAGTGGGTCAATGTAATGTCTGGAGGGCAGTCACCAGTCTAGTGGGTCAATGTAATGTCTGGAGGGCAGTCACCAGTCTAGTGGGTCAATGTATTGTCTGGAGGGCAGTCACCAGTCTAGTGGGTCAATGTAATGTCTGGAGGGCAGTCACCAGTCTAGTGGGTCAATGTAATGTCTGGAGGGCAGTCACCAGTCTAGTGGGTCAATGGAGGGCAGTCACCGGTCTAGTGGGCCAATGTAATGTCTGGAGGGCAGTCACCAGTCTAGTGGGTCAATGTAATGTCTGGAGGGCAGTCACCAGTCTAGTGGGTCAATGTAATGTCTGGAGGGCAGTCACCAGTCTAGTGGGTCAATGTAATGTCTGGAGGGCAGTCACCAGTCTAGTGGGTCAATGTAATGGCTGGAGGGCAGTCACCAGTCTAGTGGGTCAATGTAATGTCTGGAGTCTGGAGGGCAGTCACCAGTCTAGTGGGCCAATGTAATGTCTGGAGGGCAGTCACCAGTCTAGTGGGTCAATGTAATGTCTGGAGGGCAGTCACCAGTCTAGTGGGTCAATGTAATGTCTGGAGGGCAGTCACCGGTCTAGTGGGCCAATGTAATGTCTGGAGGGCAGTCACCAGTCTAGTGGGTCAATGTAATGTCTGGAGTCTGGAGGACAGTCACCAGTCTAGTGGGCCAATGTAATGTCTGGAGGGCAGTCACCAGTCTAGTGGGTCAATGTAATGTCTGGAGGGCAGTCACCAGTCTAGTGGGTCAATGTAATGTCTGGAGGGCAGTCACCAGTCTAGTGGGTCAATGTAATGTCTGGAGTCTCTAGGAGGACAGTCACCAGTCTAGTGGGCCAATGTAATGTCTGGAGGGCAGTCACCAGTCTAGTGGGTCAATGTAATGTCTGGGGGCAGTCACCAGTCTAGTGGGTCAATGTAATGTCTGGAGGGCAGTCACCAGTCTAGTGGGTCAATGTAATGTCTGGAGGGCAGTCACCAGTCTAGTGGGTCAATGTAATGTCTGGAGGGCAGTCACCAGTCTAGTGGGTCAATGTAATGTCTGGAGGGCAGTCACCAGTCTAGTGGGTCAATGTAATGTCTGGAGGGCAGTCACCAGTCTAGTGGGTCAATGTAATGTCTGGAGGGCAGTCACCAGTCTAGTGGGTCAATGTAATGTCTGGAGGGCAGTCACCGGTCTAGTGGGCCAATGTAATGTCTGGAGTCTGGAGGACAGTCACCAGTCTAGTGGGCCAATGTAATGTCTGGAGGGCAGTCACCAGTCTAGTGGGTCAATGTAATGTCTGGGGGCAGTCACCAGTCTAGTGGGTCAATGTAATGTCTGGAGGGCAGTCACCAGTCTAGTGGGTCAATGTAATGTCTGGAGGGCAGTCACCAGTCTAGTGGGTCAATGTAATGTCTGGAGGGCAGTCACCGGTCTAGTGGGCCAATGTAATGTCTGGAGTCTGGAGGACAGTCACCAGTCTAGTGGGCCAATGTAATGTCTGGAGGGCAGTCACCAGTCTAGTGGGTCAATGTAATGTCTGGGGGCAGTCACCAGTCTAGTGGGTCAATGTAATGTCTGGAGGGCAGTCACCAGTCTAGTGGGTCAATGTAATGTCTGGAGGGCAGTCACCAGTCTAGTGGGTCAATGTAATGTCTGGAGGGCAGTCAACAGTCTAGTGGGTAAATGTAATGTCTGGAGGGCAGTCACCGGTCTAGTGGGCCAATGTAATGTCTGGAGGGCAGTCACCAGTCTAGTGGGTCAATGTAATGTCTGGAGGGCAGTCACCAGTCTCGTGGGTCAATGTAATGTCTGGAGGGCAGTCACCAGTCTAGTGGGTCAATGTAATGTCTGGAGTCTGGAGGGCAGTCATAAGTCTAGTGGGCCAATGTAATGTCTGGAGGGCAGTCACCAGTCTAGTGGGTCAATGTAATGTCTGGAGGGCAGTCACCAGTCTAGTGGGTCAATGTATTGTCTGGAGGGCAGTCACCAGTCTAGTGGGTCAATGTAATGTCTGGAGGGCAGTCACCAGTCTAGTGGGTCAATGTAATGTCTGGAGGGCAGTCACCAGTCTAGTGGGTCAATGTAATGTCTGGAGGGCAGTCACCAGTCTAGTGGGTCAATGTAATGTCTGGAGGGCAGTCACCGGTCTAGTGGGCCAATGTAATGTCTGGAGTCTGGAGGACAGTCACCAGTCTAGTGGGTCAATGTATTGTCTGGAGGGCAGTCACCAGTCTAGTGGGTCCATGTAATGTCTGGAGTCTGGAGGACAGTCACCAGTCTAGTGGGTCAATGTAATGGCTGGAGGGCAGTCACCAGTTCAGTGGGCCAATGTAATGTCTGGAGGGCAGTCACCAGTCTAGTGGGTCAATGTAATGTCTGGAGGGCAGTCACCAGTCTAGTGGGTCAATGTAATGTCTGGAGGGCATTCACCAGTCTAGTGGGTCAATGTAATGTCTGGAGGGCAGTCACCAGTCTAGTGGGTCAATGTATTGTCTGGAGGGCAGTCACCAGTCTAGTGGGTCAATGTAATGTCTGGAGGGCAGTCACCAGTCTAGTGGGTCAATGTAATGTCTGGAGGGCAGTCACCAGTCTAGTGGGTCAATGTAATGTCTGGAGGGCAGTCACCAGTCTAGTGTGTCAATGTAATGTCTGGAGGGCAGTCACCGGTCTAGTGGGCCAATGTAATGTCTGGAGGGCAGTCACCAGTCTAGTGGGTCAATGTAATGTCTGGAGGGCAGTCACCAGTCTAGTGGGTCAATGTAATGTCTGGAGGGCAGTCACCAGTCTAGTGGGCCAATGTAATGTCTGGAGGACAGTCACCAGTCGAGTGGGTCAATGTAATGTCTGGAGGGCAGTCAACAGTCTAGTGGGTAAATGTAATGTCTGGAGGGCAGTCACCGGTCTAGTGGGCCAATGTAATGTCTGGAGGGCAGTCACCAGTCTAGTGGGTCAATGTAATGTCTGGAGGGCAGTCACCAGTCTCGTGGGTCAATGTAATGTCTGGAGGGCAGTCACCAGTCTAGTGGGTCAATGTAATGTCTGGAGTCTGGAGGGCAGTCACAAGTCTAGTGGGCCAATGTAATGTCTGGAGGGCAGTCACCAGTCTAGTGGGTCAATGTAATGTCTGGAGGGCAGTCACCAGTCTAGTGGGTCAATGTAATGTCTGGAGGGCAGTCACCAGTCTAGTGGGCCAATGTAATGTCTGGAGGGCAGTCACCAGTCTAGTGGGCCAATGTAATGTCTGGAGGACAGTCACCAGTCTAGTGGGCCAATGTAATGTCTGGAGGGCAGTCACCAGTCTAGTGGGTCAATGTAATGTCTGGAGGGCAGTCACAAGTCTAGTGGGTCAATGTAATGTCTGGAGGGCATTCACCAGTCTAGTGGGTCAATGTAATGTCTGGAGGGCAGTCACAAGTCTAGTGGGTCAATGTAATGTCTGGAGTCTGGAGGGCTACTAGACTGGACATAGTGTGCATCAGTTTAAAAGTGTTGTCATCCAGCTAACACTTTTTTGAGAGCAGATCCCTCTGGTGTGGGTAGAATCCTCTCTCTAATCTCTCTGGTGTAGGTAGAATCCTCTCTCTAATCTCTCTGGTGTAGGTAGAATCCTCTCTCTAATCTCTCTGGTGTAGATAGAATCCTCTCTCTAATCTCTCTGGTGTAGGTAGAATGCTCTCTCTAATCCCTCTGGTGTAGGTAGAATCCTCTCTCTAATCTCTCTGGTGTAGGTAGAATCCTCTCTCTCTGGTGTAGGTAGAATACTCTCTCTAATCTCTCTGGTGTAGGTAGAATACTCTCTCAGTGTAGGTAGAATCCTCTCTCTCTGGTGTAGGTAGAATCCTCTCTCTAATCTCTCTGGTGTGGGTAGAATCCTCTCTAATCTCTCTGGTGTAGGTAGAATACTCTCTCTAATCTCTCTGGTGTAGGTAGAATACTCTCTCTAATCTCTCCGGTGTAGGTAGAATACTCTCTCTAATCTCTCCGGTGTAGGTAGAATACTCTCTCTAATCTCTCTGGTGTAGGTAGAATCCTCTCTCTAATCTCTCTGGTGTAGGTAGAATCCTCTCTCTAATCTCTCTGGTGTAGGTAGAATCCTCTCTCTAATCTCTCTGGTGTAGATAGAATCCTCTCTCTAATCTCTCTGGTGTAGGTAGAATACTCTCTCTAATCTCTCTGGTGTAGGTAGAATCCTCTCTCTAATCTCTCTGGTGTAGGTAGAATCCTCTCTCTCTGGTGTAGGTAGAATACTCTCTCTAATCTATCTGGTGTAGGTAGAATACTCTCTCAGTGTAGGTAGAATCCTCTCTCTCTGGTGTAGGTAGAATCCTCTCTCTAATCTCTCTGGTGTAGGTAGAATACTCTCTCTCTCTGGTGTAGGTAGAATCCTCTCTCTGGTGTAGGTAGAATCCTCTCTCTAATCTCTCTGGTGTAGGTAGAATCCTCTCTCTCTCTGGTGTAGGTAGAATACTCTCTCTAATCTCTCTGGTGTAGGTAGAATACTCTCTCAGTGTAGGTAGAATCCTCTCTCTGGTGTAGGTAGAATCCTCTCTCTGGTGTAGGTAGAATCCTCTCTCTAATCTCTCTGGTGTAGGTAGAATCCTCTCTCTCTGGTGTAGGTAGAATACTCTCTCTAATCTCTCTGGTGTAGGTAGAATACTCTCTCAGTGTAGGTAGAATCCTCTCTCTCTGGTGTAGGTAGAATCCTCTCTCTAATCTCTCTGGTGTGGGTAGAATCCTCTCTAATCTCTCTGGTGTAGGTAGAATACTCTCTCTAATCTCTCTGGTGTAGGTAGAATACTCTCTCTAATCTCTCCGGTGTAGGTAGAATACTCTCTCTAATCTCTCCGGTGTAGGTAGAATACTCTCTCTAATCTCTCTGGTGTAGGTAGAATCCTCTCTCTAATCTCTCTGGTGTAGGTAGAATCCTCTCTCTAATCTCTCTGGTGTAGGTAGAATCCTCTCTCTAATCTCTCTGGTGTAGGTAGAATCCTCTCTCTCTGGTGTAGGTAGAATACTCTCTCAGTGTAGGTAGAATCCTCTCTCTCTGGTGTAGGTAGAATCCTCTCTCTAATCTCTCTGGTGTAGGTAGAATACTCTCTCTCTCTGGTATAGGTAGAATCCTCTCTCTAATCTCTCTGGTGTAGGTAGAATACTCTCTCTCTGGTGTAGGTAGAATCCTCTCTCTGGTGTAGGTAGAATCCTCTCTCTAATCTCTCTGGTGTAGGTAGAATCCTCTCTCTCTGGTGTAGGTAGAATACTCTCTCTAATCTCTCTGGTGTAGGTAGAATACTCTCTCAGTGTAGGTAGAATCCTCTCTCTGGTGTAGGTAGAATCCTCTCTCTGGTGTAGGTAGAATCCTCTCTCTAATCTCTCTGGTGTAGGTAGAATACTCTCTCTCTCTGGTGTAGGTAGAATCCTCTCTCTCTGGTGTAGGTAGAATACTCTCTCTAATCTCTCTGGTGTAGGTAGAATCCTCTCTCTAATCTCTCTGGTGTAGGTAGAATCCTCTCTCTAATCTCTCTGGTGTAGGTAGAATCCTCTCTCTAATCTCTCCGGTGTAGGTAGAATACTCTCTCTAATCTCTCTGGTGTAGGTATAATACTCTCTCTAATCTCTCTGGTGTAGGTAGAATACTCTCTCTAATCTCTCTGGTGTAGGTAGAATCCTCTCTCTAATCTCTCTGGTGTAGGTAGAATCCTCTCTCTCTGGTGTAGGTAGAATACTCTCTCTAATCTCTCTGGTGTAGGTAGAATACTCTCTCAGTGTAGGTAGAATCCTCTCTCTCTGGTGTAGGTAGAATCCTCTCTCTAATCTCTCTGGTGTGGGTAGAATCCTCTCTAATCTCTCTGGTGTAGGTAGAATACTCTCTCTAATCTCTCTGGTGTAGGTAGAATACTCTCTCTAATCTCTCTGGTGTAGGTAGAATACTCTCTCTCTCTGGTGTAGGTAGAATCCTCTCTCTCTGGTGTAGGTAGAATACTCTCTCTAATCTCTCTGGTGTAGGTAGAATCCTCTCTCTAATCTCTCTGGTGTAGGTAGAATCCTCTCTCTAATCTCTCTGGTGTAGGTAGAATCCTCTCTCTAATCTCTCTGGTGTAGGTAGAATACTCTCTCTAAGAATCTCTCTCTGTAGAATACTCTCTCTAATCTCTCTGGTGTAGGTATAATACTCTCTCTAATCTCTCTGGTGTAGGTAGAATACTCTCTCTAATCTCTCTGGTGTAGGTAGAATCCTCTCTCTAATCTCTCTGGTGTAGGTAGAATCCTCTCTCTCTGGTGTAGGTAGAATACTCTCTCTAATCTCTCTGGTGTAGGTAGAATACTCTCTCAGTGTAGGTAGAATCCTCTCTCTCTGGTGTAGGTAGAATCCTCTCTCTAATCTCTCTGGTGTGGGTAGAATCCTCTCTAATCTCTCTGGTGTAGGTAGAATACTCTCTCTAATCTCTCTGGTGTAGGTAGAATACTCTCTCTAATCTCTCCGGTGTAGGTAGAATACTCTCTCTAATCTCTCCGGTGTAGGTAGAATACTCTCTCTAATCTCTCTGGTGTAGGTAGAATCCTCTCTCTAATCTCTCTGGTGTAGGTAGAATCCTCTCTCTCTGGTGTAGGTAGAATACTCTCTCTAATCTCTCTGGTGTAGGTAGAATACTCTCTCAGTGTAGGTAGAATCCTCTCTCTCTGGTGTAGGTAGAATCCTCTCTCTAATCTCTCTGGTGTAGGTAGAATACTCTCTCTCTCTGGTGTAGGTAGAAGCCTCTCTCTGGTGTAGGTAGAATCCTCTCTCTAATCTCTCTGGTGTAGGTAGAATCCTCTCTCTCTGGTGTAGGTAGAATACTCTCTCTAATCTCTCTGGTGTAGGTAGAATACTCTCTCAGTGTAGGTAGAATCCTCTCTCTGGTGTAGGTAGAATCCTCTCTCTGGTGTAGGTAGAATCCTCTCTCTAATCTCTCTGGTGTAGGTAGAATACTCTCTCTCTCTGGTGTAGGTAGAATCCTCTCTCTCTGGTGTAGGTAGAATACTCTCTCTAATCTCTCTGGTGTGGGTAGAATCCTCTCTAATCTCTCTGGTGTAGGTAGAATACTCTCTCTAATCTCTCTGGTGTAGGTAGAATACTCTCTCTAATCTCTCCGGTGTAGGTAGAATACTCTCTCTAATCTCTCCGGTGTAGGTAGAATACTCTCTCTAATCTCTCTGGTGTAGGTAGAATCCTCTCTCTAATCTCTCTGGTGTAGGTAGAATCCTCTCTCTAATCTCTCTGGTGTAGGTAGAATCCTCTCTCTAATCTCTCCGGTGTAGGTAGAATCCTCTCTCTAATCTCTCTGGTGTAGGTAGAATACTCTCTCTAATCTCTCTGGTGTAGGTAGAATCCTCTCTCTAATCTCTCTGGTGTAGGTAGAATCCTGTCTCTCTGGTGTAGGTAGAATACTCTCTCTAATCTCTCTGGTGTAGGTAGAATACTCTCTCAGTGTAGGTAGAATCCTCTCTCTCTGGTGTAGGTAGAATCCTCTCTCTAATCTCTCTGGTGTAGGTAGAATACTCTCTCTCTCTGGTGTAGGTAGAATCCTCTCTCTGGTGTAGGTAGAATCCTCTCTCTAATCTCTCTGGTGTAGGTAGAATCCTCTCTCTCTGGTGTAGGTAGAATACTCTCTCTAATCTCTCTGGTGTAGGTAGAATACTCTCTCAGTGTAGGTAGAATACTCTCTCAGTGTAGGTAGAATCCTCTCTCTGGTGTAGGTAGAATCCTCTCTCTGGTGTAGGTAGAATCCTCTCTCTAATCTCTCTGGTGTAGGTAGAATACTCTCTCTCTGGTGTAGGTAGAATACTCTCTCTCTGGTGTAGGTAGAATACTCTCTCTAATCTCTCTGGTGTAGGTAGAATACTCTCTCTAATCTCTCTGGTGTAGGTAGAATACTCTCTCTCTGGTGTAGGTAGAATACTCTCTCTAATCTCTCCGGTGTAGGTAGAATCCTCTCTCTAATCTCTCTGGTGTAGGTAGAATACTCTCTCTAATCTCTCCGGTGTAGGTAGAATTTCTCTCTAATCTCTCTGGTGTAGGTAGAATCCTCTCTCTAATCTCTCTGGTGTAGGTAGAATCCTCTCTCTAATCTCTCTGGTGTAGGTAGAATCCTCTCTCTAATCTCTCCGGTGTAGGTAGAATACTCTCTCTAATCTCTCTGGTGTAGGTAGAATACTCTCTCTAATCTCTCTGGTGTAGGTAGAATCCTCTCTCTAATCTCTCTGGTGTAGGTAGAATCCTCTCTCTAATCTCTCTGGTGTAGGTAGAATCCTCTCTCTCTGGTGTAGGTAGAATACTCTCTCTAATCTCTCTGGTGTAGGTAGAATACTCTCTCAGTGTAGGTAGAATCCTCTCTCTCTGGTGTAGGTAGAATCCTCTCTCTAATCTCTCTGGTGTAGGTAGAATACTCTCTCTCTGGTGTAGGTAGAATCCTCTCTCTTGTGTAGGTAGAATCCTCTCTCTAATCTCTCTGGTGTAGGTAGAATCCTCTCTCTCTGGTGTAGGTAGAATCCTCTCTCTAATCTCTCTGGAGTAGGTAGAATACTCTCTCTCTGGTGTAGGTAGAATCCTCTCTCTTGTGTAGGTAGAATCCTCTCTCTAATCTCTCTGGTGTAGGTAGAATCCTCTCTCTCTGGTGTAGGTAGAATACTCTCTCTAATCTCTCTGGTGTAGGTAGAATACTCTCTCAGTGTAGGTAGAATCCTCTCTCTGGTGTAGGTAGAATCCTCTCTCTAATCTCTCTGGTGTAGGTAGAATCCTCTCTCTAATCTCTCTGGTGTAGGTAGACTAATCTCTCTAATCCTCTGGTGTAGGTAGAATCCTCTCTCTAATCTCTCTGGTGTAGGTAGAATACTCTCTCTAATCTCTCTGGTGTAGGTAGAATCCTCTCTCTAATCTCTCTGGTGTAGGTAGAATCCTCTCTCTAATCTCTCTGGTGTAGGTAGAATACTCTCTCTAATCTCTCTGGTGTAGGTAGAATCCTCTCTCTAATCTCTCTGGTGTAGGTAGAATCCTCTCTCTAATCTCTCTGGTGTAGGTAGAATACTCTCTCTAATCTCTCTGGTGTAGGTAGAATACTCTCTCTAATCCTCTGGTGTAGGTAGAATCCTCTCTCTAATCTCTCTGGTGTAGGTAGAATACTCTCTCTAATCTCTCTGGTGTAGGTAGAATCCTCTCTCTAATCTCTCTGGTGTAGGTAGAATCCTCTCTCTAATCTCTCTGGTGTAGGTAGAATACTCTCTCTAATCTCTCTGGTGTAGGTAGAATCCTCTCTCTAATCTCTCTGGTGTAGGTAGAATCCTCTCTCTAATCTCTCTGGTGTAGGTAGAATACTCTCTCTAATCTCTCTGGTGTAGGTAGAATACTCTCTCTAATCTCTCTGGTGTAGGTAGAATCCTCTCTCTAATCTCTCAGGTGTAGGTAGAATCCTCTCTCTCTGGTGTAGGTAGAATACTCTCTCTAATCTCTCTGGTGTAGGTAGAATACTCTCTCAGTGTAGGTAGAATGCTCTCTCTCTGGTGTAGGTAGAATCCTCTCTCTAATCTCTCTGGTGTAGGTAGAATCCTCTCTCTCTGGTGTAGGTAGAATACTCTCTCTAATCTCTCTGGTGTAGGTAGAATACTCTCAGTGTAGGTAGAATCCTCTCTCTCTGGTGTAGGTAGAATCCTCTCTCTAATCTCTCTGGTGTAGGTAGAATACTCTCTCTCTCTGGTGTAGGTAGAATCCTCTCTCTCTCTGGTGTAGGTAGAATCCTCTCTCTAATCTCTCTGGTGTAGGTAGAATCCTCTCTCTCTGGTGTAGCTAGAATCCTCTCTCTAATCTCTCTGGTGTAGGTAGAATACTCTCTCTAATCTCTCTGGTGTTGGTAGAATCCTCTCTCTCTGGTGTAGGTAGATTCCTCTCTCTAATCTCTCTGGTGTAGGTAGAATCCTCTCTCTCTGGTGTAGGTAGAATCCTCTCTCTCTTGTGTAGGTAGAATCCTCTCTCTAATCTCTCTGGTGTAGGTAGAATCCTCTCTAATCTCTCTGGTGTAGGTAGAATCCTCTCTCTAATCTCTCTGGTGTAGGTAGAATCCTGTCTCAGCATGTTGATGGAAAGCAGATCTGGACATGAACGATGAGTAAGACATGCTGGTGGTCTAACTTCACTGTGTGCTCAGCACCTTATTTACAGTCATTGGCTCAGCACAGGGCTGAGCCATTCACTGTTCACTGGCCTAGTGATTAAAACAAATATATGTATTTAACTTTTTTCAACTAGGCAAATCAGTTAAGAACAAATTCTTATTTACAATGACCGTCTACACCGGCCAAACCCAGACTACGCTCCCAATCACGGCCGGTTTGGCCGGTGATGAGGTGGACCTGTATGGGATCGACACTGAACACAGACAGCCCTGCTAGCTAGGTTTCTCTAACCTCTGTGACGCAGATATACAATTTCCTGTTATCTCACAATCAGAGGTGGACATGGATTGTCTTCCTGTCTGATTCAGGGTCAGGTTGGCTTGTTTTGTGGGGCTAATTCAAAATACCTCAACCTTGAATAGATTGCTATAGCAAATCATCATATGACTACTTTGTCCATATCTGCATAGCATTTTATAACCATTAACAGGCTTTATCTATCTGAGAAATATCTGGCTCTTTGAAAAATAGGTCAATGGAAAAGACTTGGGGTGCTGCTGCTGTTGTTGCTCATGCAGCTGCCTGTTGGAAATCTGTGCAAGATGGGTCTTCTTCCCCTGGCTTCTATAAACCCCGGTCCTAACGAGAACCAGATGCTGAATGAATCAGGCTATTGTGGCTTCGCTGCCTGGGCTGCTGAAACTCTCCCTCTCACTCACTGCCCCTCTCTCTCTCTTCCCCCCTTACTTTCCCCTCTCACATCTCTTACTGTCCTTCCCTTTCCCCTCTCTCTTTCCCTCTCTCCCCTCTCTCTTTCCCCCTTCCCTCCTCTCCTCTCTCTTTTCCCTCTCCCCTCTCTCCTTCCCTCTTCCCTCCTCTCCCCTCTCTCTTTCCCTCTTCCCTCCTCTCCCCTCTCTCGTTCCCTCTTCCCTCCTCTCCCCTATCTCTTTCCCTCTTTCCCCTTACCCCTCTCTCTTTCCCCCTTCCTTCCTCTCCTCTCTCTCTGTCCCTCTTCCCTCCTCTCCCCTCTCTCTTTCCCTCTTTCCCCTTTCCCCTCTCTCTTTCCCCCTTCCCTCCTCTCTTCGCTCTTTTCCCTCTCCCCTCCTCTCCCCTCTCTCTTTCCCCTTTCCCCTCTCTCTTTCCCCCTTCCCTCCTCTCCCCTCTCTCTTTCCCTCTTCCCTCCTCTCCTCTCTCTTTTCCCTCTCCCCTCTCTCCTTCCCTCTTCCCTCCTCTCCCCTCTCCCGTTCCCTCTTCCCTCCTCTCCCCTCTCCCGTTCCCTCTTCCCTCCTCTCCCCTCTCTCTTTCCCTCTTTCCCCTTTCCCCTCTCTCTTTCCCCCTTCCTTCCTCTCCTCTCTCTCTGTCCCTCTTCCCTCCTCTCCCGCCTCTATTTCCCTCTTCCCTCCTTTCCCCTCTCTCTTTCTCCTCTCCTCTCCTCTCTGCACCCTCTTACATGATTTGAACCAGTAGGTAACTCCTCTCTGCTCTCTCTATCAGGTTCATATTCAGGTCAACCAACTTCCGGGGCAAGCCTTCAGGTCCCATGCTGGTAGCCACCTATTGGCCTGAGCTCCCGGTCACCATCGACGCTGCCTATGAGAACCCACTGGAGGAGAAGACTGTGTTCTTTGCAGGTAATGTATGTATGGGAGACTGAGTTGTGTCATCCACCGTTGAGATACAGTGCTTTTGGAAAGTATTCAGACCACTTGACTTTTTCCACATTTTGTAATGTTACAACTTTATTCCAAAATTGCTTCTTTTTTTAAAACACACAATATCACAATAATGACAAAGCGAAAACAGGTTTTTAGATATTTTGGGGAAATGTATTAAAAATAAAAAACATACCTTATTTACATAAATATTCAGACCCTTTCTATGATAAAGTCAAGGGGTCTGAATACATACATACATACATACATACATACATACATACATACATACATACATACATACATACATACATACATACATACATACATACATACATACATACATACATACATACATACATGTATTGTCTAGGGTTTTTGTAATTCTATGTTGGCCTGATATGGTTCCCAATCAGAGACAGCTGTTTATCGTTGTCTCTGATTGAGGATCATATTTTGGTAGCCATTTCCCTTTGGTGTTTGTGGGATCTTGTCTATGTGTAGTTGCCTGTCAGCACTCGTTTGTATAGCTTCACGTTTTGTTTTGTTGTTAGTTTGTTCAGTGTTCATTCTTTAAATAAATAAGAATGTATGCATACCACGCTGCACCTTGGTCCGATCCTTATAACAACTGGCAGAGTCAGGGGTTAGACCTGGCAGAGTCAGGGGTTAGACCTGAGCCAACTCCTCGTGCTTACCGTGGGGAGCGTGTGACTGGGCAGACACCGTGTTACGCGCACGGTGTCTCCAGTTCGCATTCATAGCCCGGTGCGCTCTATTCCAGCTCCTCGCATTTTCCGGGTGGATGGTGCCAGCTCAGTGCTCCTGGTCTCCAGTACACCTCCTTGGACCAGGATATCCTGCGCTGGCTCTGCGCACTGTGTCTCCGGTGCGTCTGCACAGCCCAGTGCGTCCTGTGCCAGCGCCCCGCACTTGCTGGGCTCAAGTGAGCATCCAGCTAGGACGCATTGTGCAAGCTCTACGCTCCAGATCTCCAGTGCGCCTCCACAGTCCAGTACATCCTGTGCCTGCTCCCCACGCTCGCCCTGAGGTGCGTGTCACCAGTCCGGTACCACCAGTGCCGGCACCACGCACCAGACCTCCAGTGCGCCTCCAGAGCCCAGTACGTCCTGTGCCTGCTCCTCGCACTCGCCCTGAGATGCATGTCTTCATCCCGGTACCACCAGTGCCGGCACCACGCATCAGGTCTCCAGTGCGGCTCCACAGTCCAGAGCTTCCGGCGACAGTTCCCAGTCCAGAGCTTCCGGCGACAGTTCCCAGTCCAGAGCTTCCGGCGACAGTTCCCAGTCCAGAGCTTCCGGAGACAGTTCCCAGTCCAGAGCTTCCGGAGACAGTTCCCAGTCCAGAGCTTCCGGAGACAGTTCCCAGTCCAGAGCTTCCGGAGACAGTTCCCAGTCCAGAGCTTCCGGAGACAGTTCCCAGTCCGGGGTCTCCGAAGACAGTTCCCAGTCCGGGGTCTCCGGCGACAGTTCCCAGTCCGGGGCCTCCGGCAATGATCCGTAGTCCAGGGCCTCCGGCGATGATCCACGGTCCGGTTCTACAAAGGCAGAGGGATCAGCGTAAAGAGGGGGGGCTACGTCCAGAAATGGAACCGCCACCGAGGGTAGATGCCCACCCGGACCCTCCCCTGTAGGTTCAGGTTTGCGGCCGGAGTCCGCACCTTTGGGGGTGTATTGTCATGCCCTAACCTAAGATATCTCTGTTTTCTTTATATTTTGGTTAGGTCAGGGTGTGACTAGGGTGGGTACGCTAGTTTTGTATTGTCTAGGGTTTTTGTATTGTCTAGGGTTTTGTAGGTCTAGGGGTTTTTGTAATTCTATGTTTGCCTGATATGGTTCCCAATCAGAGACAGCTGTTTATCGTTGTCTCTGATTGAGGATCATATTTAGGTAGCCATTTCCCTTTGGTGTTTGTGGGATCTTGTCTATGTGTAGTTGCCTGTCAGCACTCGTTTGTATAGCTTCACGTTTTGTTTTGTTATTTTGTTAGTTTGTTCAGTGTTCATTCTTTAAATAAATAAGAATGTACACATGCCACGCTGCGCCTTGGTCCGATCCTTATAACGAACGTGACAATAAAGAATATAAATATGTCTGGATTTGATTAGAGCTTTATCAGCATGAAGATTAAAACCTGATGCTACCTGAGCCTGACGAGCCATATATTAAATACATTTAATGAGCCCTACATTAACCACATTTAATGAACCCAAACCCAAAAAGGCCCAAATAGTTGTAGCTAGCAATATGCTCTCTTTGGTAGATAAATGAAACTATCTCCCGTAGGCTAATCTTTTTGAGTGTGAACAGTATTACTGTACTGTATTGTATTATACTGTATTATAAGGACTGGAATTACACACATCATTCACACCATAATAAAGCAGAATAGAACATGCAATTCTGAAGCAGAACATGTGGCCTACAAAGTTACAAGTATAGCCTAGAAATTAGATTTTAATTTTGGAATTTGTATAATTAGTAGGCTGACGCTTCATTCCTTCCTCACTTTCAACAGTTAAATTAAATATGTTTTTGATGTCCTTATCTTCATCATTCCAGCAAGCTATTCTAGTCTGGCTTTTCCTGCATGGGACTCCGAGAGCTAAGGAGCGTTTTTTAAGGAGGCCAGGGGAGCAGAGGTGCTTGTGTATTGCACAAGAGACATGGGCAATAAGTTATACGCTTATTATGCATAACTCATCATTAATTAGCTAAATATAAGGTTAATACCTTATTGAATGTATTACCTGATAGATGTAGGCAATGACATCTATATATAGGGCTGTATGTCAATCTAGAACAGGATGATCTATTTTAAATGGAGTTGATGGAGAGAGAGAGACTGCGCGGGCACTGATTTAAAGCAACGATATTCGAGTGACAGGCTGTTTTAAAACTCTGCAGCTGCAATACAAAACATGTTCTATCTTTACAGTTAAAAAACAAGGCGACCCCTGGAAGCCAGATGGAGATGGGTAAATTAGAGGTGCATTCAGTCGTTCTATTACTGAGCATAGACTATCCTGTAGCAAATGTAGGCCCACCTGTCACAAGAAGAAAAGTTACCATGATGAGATGATAGGTCTATATGCACAGTGAACTACGCTCCATACTGAGATGGGCTGTCTGTCCCCACCCTGAGATGGGCTGTCTGTCCCCACCCTGAGATGGGCTGTCTGTCCCCACCCTGAGATGGGCTGTCTGTCCCCACCCTGAGATGGGCTGTCTGTCCCCACCCTGAGATGGGCTGTCTGTCCCCACCCTGAGATGGGCTGTCTGTCCCCCCACCCTGAGATGGGCTGTCTGTCCCCACCCTGAGATGGGCTGTCTGTCCCCACCCTGAGATGGGCTGTCTGTCCCCACCCTGAGATGGGCTGTCTGTCCCCACCCTGAGATGGGCTGTCTGTCCCCGCCCTGAGATGGGCTGTCTGTCCCCGCCCTGAGATGGGCTGTCTGTCCCCGCCCTGAGATGGGCTGTCTGTCCCCGCCCTGAGATGGGCTGTCTGTCCCCGCCCTGAGATGGGCTGTCTGTCCCCGCCCTGAGATGGGCTGTCTGTCCCCACTCTGAGATGGGCTGTCTGTCCCCGCCCTGAGATGGGCTGTCTGTCCCCACCCTGAGCGTTGATTCATCATGAGGCCGTAGAAATGTAAGATTTAGAAATTGCAAATAATTTATCAATTCCATTTCACACCATGCTGTTCATATAAATAATTTATTATAATTTACCGGTTTCTCACAGTTACTATATTTATCCCGGGAAAGGGGAGTGGTAAATCTCAGTAACCGGTTTCTCAGTTACTGTATTTATCCCGGGAAAGGGGAGTGGTAAATCTCAGTAACCGGTTTCTCAGTTACTGTATTTATCCTGGGAAAGGGGAGTGGTAAATCTCAGTAACCGGTTTCTCAGTTACTGTATTTATCCCGGGAAAGGGGAGTGGTAAATCTCGGTAACCTCTTTCCCGCCATTCAACCCTAATACATACATACAGTTCTTTTGGTATGTATGAATGGGATAGTATGTAGATTAGTTGTCATTCACTGTTGATACCCAGGAGAACAATCCAGGATTGCACGCTTGAATATATGCATTTCATTGTTGTGCTTATTGACTTGATCAGAAAAACACACAATGACATTTTCATGCCGGTTTCCTCTCTATCACCGTTAAACGGCTGTGACAATTTCCACGAAATAACATCCTATTTCTAAGAAGTTCACCATTAGGAGAATCATAAGTGTGTCTTTTAGTATTTCAGTCAAGTATACTGCTAGTATGTGGTTTGGACATTTTGGACATTAGTACTGTAAGTAGTTATTAGTGGTTTACAATACATGCCATGCATTGTAGAAGCATGCTATTCTCCTTTAGAAAAGCTCCATGAAATCAGAGCTCTTCCAGAACATAGTGTCTCTATTTAAGAAGATGAATGCTTGGCCTTGTAGAACAGAACCATTTATTTTCCATCCAGCCCTTTAATTGTAAAGCTAGGAGTCACATTTCCTCAATCATTTATCCAGTCCTCCCTAACCACAATATATGATCAAATGTTAGCCTGGCCCCAGATCTGTTTGTGCTGTCTTGCCAACTCCTATGATCATTGTCTCTCTGTGGCTAATGAAAAGGTAAGAGTTTAGAGAAACTCTATCCTCACAAACCCTTCCCTGTGAGCATCTTGACCTGTGCTCATTTGTCATCTCTCCCCTCCTCTCTCTCATATAGGCAATGAGATGTGGATCTTCAATGCAGACCAGATAGAGAAAGGCTACCCCAAGAGAATCTCCTCTATAGGCCTGCCCACAGACCTGAAAGGCATTGACGCAGCCTTCTCCTTTGGAAAGAGCCAGAAGACCTACCTGTTCGCTGGAGACCAGTTCTGGAGGTGAGTCACCACAACACAACCCCTACCAAAGCCTGTGTCTGATCCACTCAGGATTGTAGCGATGACATCGCTATAGAATTAGAATTACTTTAAAATCGAATTCTATAGACGTCACTGTGTGTTGATGTGTTGGTGTGCTGCTGTACTGAGCCATGTCTGCTTTTAATTAGAGACCTTAGCTTCCAATGGACTGTTAAAACAGCTCACTCTGCTCTTACCTAATACAGGGATAATGTAAGATACTGTTGCTGTATGTACTTAACTCTTTGTCAACCAAAACGGCCCAATTTTCTCGTACCTAACAGACTAACATAGCATCATGTACTCATGACTAAACATTGATATCATGACCTCTGTGTGTTATCATGCCCCTCCAGGTACAATGAAGCCAAGAAAAAGATGGACCCTGGCTTCCCCAAGCTCATCGCTGACTCCTGGAACGGAATCCCAGACGGCATTGACTCTGCCTTTAGTCTGAATGGCATCGGTAAGCATACTAGAATACAATACTGTATAATAGATACTTTATTGAACATCACCACACACACAGAGCAGGGGGATAGAGGTAGAGAGTGAGCGAGAGAGAGAGAGGGAGGGGGTAGAGGTATAGAGGGAGACAGAGGGGGGGTGGAAGAGAGGGATGAGGAAGAGGGGTAGGGATATAGAGAGAGATACCCACTGGACACAGACGTCAATTCAATGTCTATTCCACTTTGGTTCAATGTAATTTCATTGAACTCATGTGGAAACAATGTTGCTTCAACCAGTGTGTGCCCATTGGGATATCTACTGAAGAGAGAAATAGAGAGAGAAAGAGATGTCAACTGGAAGAGAGCGAGGTAGCTGGGGCCTGTGTGAACATGGAGGGAGCACTGCTTCCTGCTTCAGTCTGAGCTGTACTGACACACCACTGGCTGCAGGCTTACATTCCTGGCAGTTAGAACCCAACCTGACGCCGCCAGTCCTCTCATTATGAACTGGCACCTGGCCTTAAAGCTGGAATCCTTAGTGGTGAAACTGCCACGTCTGTTTAGATATTACAACAACAAAGACGTTACTTAAAACAACCAAAACTGTTTTATCCCCCCATCATTGCACGCCCGAAAGGCAGGAGGAGAGAGAGGGAGCAGATGCAGGAGGAGAGAGAGTAGAGGCAGGAGGAGAGAGAGTAGAGGGCAAGAGAGGGTAGAGGCAGGAGGAGAGAGATTAGAGGTAGGATGCGAGAGAGCAAGGAGAGAGAGTAGAGGCAGAAGGCGAGAGAGAGGAAGGACTGAGTAGAGGCAAGAGGAAAGCGAGAAAGCAAGGAGAGAGAGTAGAGGTAGGAGGAGAGAGAGAGCAAGGAGAGAGAGCAGAGGCAGGAGGAGAGAGAGAGAGCAAGGAGAGAGAGCAGAGGCAGGAGGAGAGAGTAGAGAGAGGAGGAAGTAGAGAGCAAGCAGCGAGAGTGGTATAACACAGGAGGTAAATCTTAAGTTAACCAGGGTTTTTTATACCCTTGCTTCTGACACACTTATACTATACATCACACACCGCGCTTCCCGACTAAGAAACCGTGTTTGATAGAGCCAGCCTGTGCTGCTTCACAGAGATACCTCTGTCTTCATTCTAATTAGCCTGAGCTCCTCCACCGCTGATTCCTGATTGGGTGTTTTTACTGAGGAGACGAGTGACATCATCATGTCCTCTTCCTCTGGCTGAGATGATAGTGTGTTACTAAGTTATAAGCAGGGGACATGGGGACATATTTTTCACTAGCTCAAATTTCCCTTCTAGTGTGTAAGGCCTCGTGGCTTGCTCAAGGTGAAATTAGATGTATATTTGATGCACTGAATGTGATGATTTTGATCTACCTTGTCTCTCATCATAATGTTTGTTTTCCAGATTACACCTACTTCTTCAAAGGTGCCCACTACTTCAAAATGGATGACAGTAGCCTGAAGATCGTCAAACTGGGCGAGATTACAAAGGACTGGCTGGGTTGTCACTAAGCAACAGTGAGATGCATAGACGTTGGCTAAGCTCTCAGCGGACTGATTCCCCCATCCCTATCCAACCAGCCTATCCTGCACCCTAGCCTAGAAACTAAAGACACCCTCTAACACACCGTGGGACCATCTACACAGGCTGAACATAGACAACAGGATTTTGTATTATATTACTGTGTGATATTATCGGTTTCTATGTTATGATGATGCAGATTTACTTTGATCTCTTTGCCCCGTTGTTTGTTATTAGAAACTCAGACATCCGGTATGTCCACACTACATAGAGACAGGCAGTGTTGTACTGGAAGATATTCTCCTATATAAATGTAGCTTCACCTGAGCAGTATTGCATCATCTGGAGAATGAATGCTGTCTATATTTACTGCTATGTCTGCAATCTAGAGAGTACATGATACCGCAATAGAATGAGAAATAGTCAATAGCAATTTCAGTGTTGTGGAATACATTTGAAAATATGAATTTGCACAATATGTCTGGACAGATAATGGTGCTTATCGAAAATGTTTATTTGCATGATCCTATATTTGATATGCAGTTTTTCTACATTCTGTTCAGACTATTTTCAGAAGTACTTATAGACACACCTTATTCTTCAAATAGGGCTGGCACTTTGTATTAGACTATACAGGGATACTGCACAAATATGGAGACCAAATTCTCATTTTGTAGGATCTGTCTAATTGTTTCACTGATGGTACAGGGAGATGAAAGGCACGGACTGCCTAGAGACTGTATCTGGTTTGTTGTTGCATGATGGAGTCATGACAAGAGAAGTACCACAGAAGTATTGTGTAATAATCTTGTTGTTTTGATACTAGTCATTTTGTTTTGATTCATATGCTTTTTTATAATGTTTTGTGCAATGTGTCATTCTCTGTCTGTAAAATAATAAAGATGGATGGTCAATATATGTGTGTGTGTGTGTGTGTGTGTGTGTGTGTGTGTGTGTGTGTGTGTGTGAGAGAGAGAGAAACGCCCTTAACGTTTCTTACTAGATGGGACTATGTCACACTAGATAGGACTATGCCTTTCTGTAGCCTACTGGCACACAATTTGTAATCAGTAAATTAATAGGTGTAGGTGTAGTTCGTAGTTCTAAAATGTTTTTTCTCAAGTACACTTCATACTGTACATTTGTATTCAGGTCCTTGTTGAGCCGTTCTGAGGGCTCTTACATACAGTACCTCTGTGGTCAATGTAAATGCAATATTTGACTAACAGGGGACATCTTGTGGATGGATGAAGGTCTGAAAAACGCTTTGTTGTGGTTTTTATTATGGAGCAGAGCACATCATCATGCCAGCCATAGTATGCCCTTTGACTTGAGATATGACTTAGTTAGTTTCATACAAATGAACACAACAATTTGACCCCAATTGCTAAGCTGTGAAACGAAACCTCAATGACTATTCTTATTCTATGGGTATTTCTGTGTTTTCTTTTCTTTAGGCCCTATATCTAGTCTATTGAATGCCACCCTGATGTACATGAACTAATCTTGTAAAGTTGCTTCAAAATTATACATTTTGTAATTCAACATGAATATTTGACTTGTTCACTCCGTTTATTTCAGCCAATCAATTTCAATTTAAGGGGCTTTATTGGCATGGTGTGCAAATAGTTCAAGAACAAAAGGGAAAATAAATTAACATAAATATAGGTTGTATTTACAATGGTGTTTGTTCTTCACTGGTTGCCCTTTTCTTGTGGCAACAGGTCACACATCTTGCTGTTGTGATGGCACACTGGTATTTCACCCAATAGATATGAGAGTTTATCAAAATTGGATTAGTTTTTAAATTCTTTGTGGGTCTGTGTAATCTGAGGGAAATATGTGTCGCTAATATGGTCATACATTTGGCAGGCAGTTGGGAAGTGCAGCTCAGTTTCCACCTCATTTTGTGGGCAGTGTGCACATAGCCTGCCTTCTCTTGAGATCCAGATCTGCCTTCGGTGGCCTTTCTCAATATCAAGGCTATGCTAACTGTGTCTGTACAGCATACATAGTCAAAGATTTTAGGTCAGTCAAAGTGGTCAGGTATTCTGCCACGGTGTACTCTGTTTAGGGTCAAATAGCATTGTAGTTTGCTCTGGGGTTTTTGTAAATTCTTTCCAATGTGTCAAGTAATTAAATGTGTGGTTTCACCCCACCACTGCTCACCAGGCAAAAGGTTATACAATCCCACGTAAACCCAGTGCAGTAGGTGGGGCCTAAAAGTAATCGGAGGCAGAGTGACAGATCACTCGTCCTTGCTCTAAGGTTGTTGTGAACGATGTTATCGCAACATTCGGAGAACGAACAGAATTCGCAAGATTCGAATCGAGGAAGTGGGGTGATTGCAGAACTACTGTGCAATTCTAAAGCTTCTTGACGCCATACCGCGACCCGAGCGAGAAGAATGACTCCCCGGAGAGTGTTCGCGCTACCCAGGCAGCAATCCCTGTTTCTTCCGGCCGTCCTTAATCCTTTTGTGCAGGAGGTGAAATTGGCCAAGGCTGACATTATCAAAGTGAGTATAAAATGTAAAATAAATTGATTAACTCATTAATTTATCGGTCACAGAACTGTGTTTGGTATTCAAACGTAAACAGTTGAGCGCAGCCGGGTGGTTGTCCTCTATAGCTGTGTGTGTCTAGTGGTGCGTGACTATAGCATACAGTACAGGTACATAGCTAATCTAAGCCTATGAAACCCTGACAATCCTTTTGTAATTCCTTGTTATTGTGTAACACAAACAATGGAGGCATTTATGTAGCCTCTTGAAATTCCTCCAACCATGTGAATTTCTAGAATGAAAAGTCTATAACGTGCGTATCCCTTGGACAATGGTTGTAATCGTTGCGCATTATATATGTTGGTTAGGAAATGTTTGTTTTAAAATGGCTCTTTAAAGTCCTTTCAGTGGCATGAAGTCAGTAATCTTAACACGTTGTAGATCTGTAAAAAAAACTGGTGTGTGTGTGTGATGTTTTTTTTCTCTCTTTGCAGTGTGTATTCCGGGGAATCTTCCTGGTACCTATCCGTGCCATCTTCCTGACTCTGGTTCTCATGGTAACATGGCCTGTTGCTGTCATAACAACATTCATGCACCCTCTCAAAGGAGCAGTGGCACCCATGACCGGATGGAGACGGTAAATATACTGCAAAACACCATCCTGTGCCACTACTGGTCTGTATGTATAACTATATTTCAACTATGCATCCACTATGAGTACTTTAATCATTAGTTCCAGAGGATGTACAGAGCATTGTTGTTTATGACTTAAGTAGTTAGGCCTATGGGCAGTTCCATGGTAACAGAGTTTTGAGAAAGGAAAGAAGATGAGCTAGCTGGTGTTTTGGACAATACAGACAATATCTAATGAAGACAGCTTCAGCTACACAGAACGAGCTGATGTAGGCTACATTCCTTAACAGCTTGACAGTTTGTTTTTAGTTGAGGATGAACAATAATTAAACTAGTGTGAAATTACATATTTGTTACTCCTCCCTCCTTCCTGCATTTCTCAATCCCAAAAATCTGTCTCAGCATCACTCTGTTACCATGGAATTGCCCCTATACATCAAGAGCTGTGGGATTTTCACACATTGAGAAATGCAGGAAGGACAAAGGAGTAACAACTATGCAATTTCACACTAGTTCTTGTTCATCCCCTACTAAAAATGAACTGTCAAGCTGTTAAAACCTCTGAAGGATCCACCACTTTTTTCCAATTGTCGCCTAAAATGACATACCCAAATCTAACTGCCTGTAGCTCAGGACCTGAAGCAAGGATATGCATATTATTGATACCATTTGAAAGGAAACACTTTGAAGTTTGTAGAAATGTGAAATTAATGTAGGAGACTATAACACATTCGATATGGTAAAAACAAGTGTTTTTTGTACCATCATCTTTGAAATGCAAGAGAAAGGCCATAATGTACTATTCCAGCCCAGGCGCAATTTAGATTTTGGCTACAAAAATAGAAAAAACAAGTGTTTTGTACAAAGCAGTGTATGTACAACGTTTTGGATTGATCCATTAAATATCACCACAATTTGCAAATAAATTCATTAAAAATCCTACAATGTGATTTTCTGGATTTTTTTCTCATTTTGTCTGTCATAGTTGAAGTGTACCTATGATGACAATTACAGGCCTCTCTCATCTTTTTAAGTGGGAGAACTTGCACAATTGGTGGCTGACTAAATACTTTTTTCCCCCACTGTATATTAACAAGAATTTAAGCTTTTAAACCTTAAATGCTAATCACCTCGCGCTAATCACATTAACCGTCCCATGGGGGATACCGATCCTGTAGAGGTTTTAAGGAATGTAGCCTACATCAGCCCTTTCTGTGTATTTATTTAACCTTTATTTAACAAATCAAGTCAGCTAAGAGCAAATTGTTATTTAAAATGATGGCCTACCAAGAGGCAAAACGCTTCTTGCAGGGACAGGGGCTGGGATAAAAAATAAATAAAAAGTAGGACAAAACACATCAAGACAAGAGAGACACCACAACACTACATAAAGAGAGACCTAAGACGACAACACAGCATGGCCGCAACACATGACAACGCAGCATGGTAGTAACTAGAGGTCGACCGATTAATCGGAATGGCCGATTAATTCGAGTTTTTTGGACACCGATTTGGCTGATTTAAAAATAAATATATATATATTTACACCTTTATTTAACTAGGCAAGTCAGTTAAGAACACATTCTTATTTTCAATGACGGCCTAGGAACGGTGGTTTAACTGCCTTGTTCAGGGGCAGAACAACAGATTTTTACCTTGACAGCTTGGGGATTCGTTTTTGCAACCTTCCGGTTACTAGTCCAACGCTCTAACCACCTGCCTTACATTGCACTCCATGGTTGATGATATTACTGGCTACCTGTTACGCAAGGGCAGCAAGAAGCCAAGGCAAGTTGCTAGCTAGCATTAAACTTATAAAAAACAATCAATCTTCACATAATCACTAGTTAACTACACATGGTTGATGATATTACTAGTTTATCTAGCGTGTCCTGCGTTGCATGTAATCGATGCGGTGCCCATTAATTTCTCATTGAATCACAGCCTACTTCGCCAAACAGGTGATTTAACACTGTCGTTGCACCAAACCTAACCATAAATATCAATGCCTTTCTTTAAAATCAATACACAAGTATATATTTTTTTTACCTGCATATTTAGTTAAGATTGCCTGCTGACATTAATTTCTTATTTCTTATAATTAGGGAAATTGTGTCACTTCTCTTGCGTTCCGTGCAAGCAGTCTGGGCCGCCTGGCTAATTGCGAACTGTGTGAAGTCCATTTATTCCTAACAAAGACCGTAATTAATTTGCCAGGATTGTACATAATTATGACATAACATTGAAGGTTTTACAATGTAACAGCAATATTTAGACTTAGGGATGCCACCCGTTAGATACAATACGTAACGGTTCCGTATTTCACTGAAAGAATAAACGTTTTGTTTTCTAAATTATAGTTTCCGGATTCGACCATATTAATGACCAAAGACTCATATTTCTGTGTGTTATTATATTATAGTCTATGAGTTGATAGAGCAGTCTGACTGAACGATGGTAGGCAGCAGCAGGCTCGTACGCATTAATTCAAACAGCACTTTCGTGTGTTTTGCCAGCAGCTAGCCGCTGTGCTTCAAGCATTGAGCTGTTTATGACTTCAAGCCTATCAACTCTCGAGATTAGGCTGGTGTAACCGATGTGAAATGGCCAGCTAGTTAGCGGGGTGCGCGCTAATAGCGTTTCAATCGGTGACGTCACTCGCTCTGAGACTTGGAGTAGTTGTTCCCCTTGCTCTGCAAGGGCTGCGGCTTTTGTGGAGCGATGGGTAAACAATGCTTCGAGGGTGGCTGTTGTCGATGTGTTCCTGGTTCGAGCCCAAGTAGGGGCAGGGAGAGGGACAGACACTGTACTGTTACACTGGAAATACTAAAGTGCCTATAAGTACATCTAATAGTCAAAGGTATATGAAATGCAAATGGTATAGAGAGAAATAGTCCGATAATTCCTATAATAACTACAACCTAAAACGTCTTACCTGGGAATATTGAAGACTCATGTTAAAAGGAACCACCAGCTTTCTCATGTTCTGAGCAAGGAACTTAAACGTTAGCTTTTTTTATGGCACATATTGCACTTTTACTTTCTTCTCCAACACTTTGTTTTTGCATTATTTAAACCAAATTGAACATGTTTCATTATTTATTTGAGGCTAAATAGATTTTTTTTAATGTATTATATTGTTAAAATAAGTGTTAATTCAGTATTGTTGTAATTGTCATTATTGCAAATACATTAAAAAAATTGGCTGATGAATCGGTATCGGCTTTTTTTGGTTCTCCAATAATCGGTATCGGCGTTGAAAAATCATATTCGGTCGACCTCTAGTAGTAACACAACATAACAACAACCTGATAGCGACACAACATGGCAGCAACACGACCTGGTAGCAGCACAAATGTGGTACAAACATTATTAGGCGCATAAAACAGCACAAAGGGCAAAAAGGTGGAGACAACAATACATGATGCAAAGCAGCCACAAGTGTCAGTAAGTGTAAATGAGTGAGTCTTTGAATGCAGAGATGGAGATAAAACTGTCCAGTTTGTGTGTAGCTGAAGCAGTCTTCATTAGATCTTGTCTGTATCGAACGAAACACTATCTACCTCTTTATTTCCTCAGAATGGAGGGGGTCATAGAGATATGTTGCATGAGGCCTGACGCAACACATGATAAATAAACCAAATGTGTTCTTCTGTGACTCAAAAGCAGCCCACTTCCCTCTCTCTTTGATTGTATGTGTTGATATGACCACAGCTACATGCAGCTGCTGGTTGTTTATCGCTCGTGTTCAGGTCTGTTTTATTTGATAGTTGATAACACTAACTAGCTGATGAACATGGAGCACCAACTTAGTACAGTACTACTGACCATCAAAAGGCTAAGCTGAGGTCCTGACAACACACAGATCTATGTTGACTGTAATATTGGTCCATTCAGATGTAGGCTATATGTATCCATGTTCAGTGTCTCGAGGTGAATATTCCTGACAGTATACAACTGTTAGTTTAATCTGTATAGTTTCATGCTAAATCTCTGTTGTTTGACTCTCTGGTTCCCCAGGTTCATGTGTCGGCGTGTGATGGCATTCCTGGGGAGGTCCTACTACTTCTTCATGGGCTTCAGGGTGGTGGTGAAGGGCCAGCAGGTGAGCAGTGCAGAGGCCCCCATTCTGGCTGTAGCCCCACACTCCACCTTCTTTGATGGCATTGTGTGCATCGTAGCAGGCCTGCCCTCCACTGTGTCCCGCACTGAGAACCTCGCCACTCCTATATTTGGCAGTGAGTGTTGTTTCTGTCTGGGTTTTTTTAGAGGGTTAGGTTTTTTTTTTAGAGTGTGTGTTTGTGAGTCAGCGATCAGTGTGTGTGGGTCTGTCAATGATAAGTGTGGGTATTTATGCAGATTTAATATCCGTTAGTGTTTATCTGATGTGTGTGTTTCCTCTCCAGGGTTTGTGCGGTGCCTCCAGCGTGTAATGGTGTGCGTTAGTGCGGAGCGATTAACTGACATTTTTAACAACTAATTGACCAACAGCGGTTCAATTATTTCATTTACATTTAGTTCGTTTTTTTTCCTGTGAGCTCAATGCGTACATTCTCGTACATTCTCTGGAGATAAATCAGATCCAGCCTGAAGTGTGTGATGTCGTAGGGGGTTGTAGTTTCCAACAGGCCAATATTATGCGTAGTTTAGTGCATAAAACGTGGTAATTAACTACAATGACCATAATCTATTGCACATCTGCTTGTCCGGTCTGTGTTTCTTTTACACCTGCAACGGAAAACAGAAGAATGCGAGATCGTGAGGTGATTGTCAGGCATATGTGTATAGGTGGCAGGGAAGTCAGGCGCAGGAGAGTCAAACGGAGTGTAAAATGGAGTCTTTTAATAATGTCATAGTAACATGCTCCATAACACTAAACAGGAAAAGAACAAACAAATATGGGTACGAAGACCCGTCGCGCACCTATACAACAAACAACACCACACTGACAATAAACAATCTCTGACAAAGACATGAGCGGAAACAGAGGGTTAAATACACAACAGGTAATGAATGGGATTGAAAACAGGTGTGTTGGAAGACAAGACAAAACCAATGGAAAATGAAAAATGGATCAATGATGGCTAGAAGACCGGTGACGTCGAACGCCGAGCATCGCCCGAACAAGCCGAAGTCGTGACAGTGATATAGAGAGCAGATGTAACTTTGTGAGGCATCTCTAACTAAAAATACATGATCTTAGTGATTGATAGTTGGCATTCAGCAGTCTTAAAGTATGCCTTATTTACTTTGAGGAACTACAAAATAGGGATTTTGTCAGACAGCATAGGTATAGAGATGAGATGATGACTTGGAATGAAATAATGAATCCATCAAAATAAAAAAATGTAATATACACAGCAACTTAAATATTTTATTAAAGAAAAGTAATGTGAATAAATGATGGTTAATAAGTGATAAGCAGTAATGGACAGTCACTACCATCATGGGACTTTTATTAATTGTTTCATTCTGTGTTACAGCATTTAACCCACATAATGCATAGTGCATTTAATCTTTAAAAAAATAATCGTAATCGAAACACTAAAAAACTCTTAATTGCTCAGCACTAGTGTGAGTTTATCTTTCCTTTCTCCATCCAGGGTTTGTGCGGTGTCTCCAGCCGGTGCTGGTCTCCAGACAGGACCCAGACTCCCGTAAGAACACCATTATGGAGATAGACAGCAGAGCCAAGTCCGGAGGCCGCTGGCCACAGGTCTGTCGCAGGCATACACACACACACAGTTTTGAATAACTAACCTTGTGGGGACACACAATTCAGTCCCATTCAAAATCCTATTTTCCCTAACCCTCAACCTAATTCTAACCCTAACACTAATTCTGACCATAACCCTAAACCCCCCATAAATACCATTTGATCTTGTGGGGACTAACAAAATGTCCCTAGTTGGTCAATTTATTTTCTTAATTTACTATTCATGTGGGGACTTCTGTTCCCCACAAGTATAGTTAAACACATCCACAAACACACAGCCAGTATTATTTTTTAATCATAATTTATCATGTCTTGTCTAGCTTGTAGTCTGACAAGGAGCTTGGGAATGAAACATCACGCCTTTTCACACCAAGAATTTGCCTTGTAAACTTCCTCTCGCGTGACATATTCTTCAAACACAATTGCTGTTGCTTCTACTTTGTGACAGAAAGTCTACTTCATTCAGCATAGAATGAAACACTGGAATAGATCCATCTACATCGTCAGTGGTGGTAACCTAGTGGTTAGAGCATTGGGCCAGTAGCCGAAAGGTTGCTGGAGCGAATCCCCGAGCTGACAAGGTAAAAATCTGTCGTTCTGCCACTGAGCAAGGCAGTTTAACCCACTGTTCCCTGGGCACCGATGATGTGGATGCCAATAAAGGCAGCCCCCTGCACCTCTCTGATTCAGAGGGGTTAGGTTAAATGCAGAAGACACATTTCAGTTGTACAACTGAAAAGAAACATTTAGTTATTTATGTTCCAGATCCTGGTCTTCCCTGAGGGGACTTGTACAAATCGCTCATGTCTCATCACTTTCAAACAAGGTAGGTTGAACTTCACGACAATGTTTGTTTTTAAATAGGAGTAGAAACACCTTTGTGTGGATCCAAGGTATCAATATTATACCAAACAGTGTACTGTTGATAGGGTTTGAAAATCATGTGGGACCTTACAATGTCCATGTTGTATTCCCACAGCCCAACAGGCTGGTTGTCATTTGTTTATAGTGGGGACAGAGAGTCTGCTGGGAGAGACACACAGTACCATCCACACTAGTGGTGTCATTTACTTAATGCAAATTCACTCGTAAACTAATGGCAGAGATAGGGCCATCATGCGGTTGCAGAATGGTGTTCATTTAGCTTCTTTCTGGGGTGCTTGTGTAACCGGTGGGAAATGACTAGCTAGTTAGCTGTGCACGCCAGTAGAGTTTCAATCACTGACTTCACTGGCTCTGAGACCTTAAAGTAGTTGTTTCCATTGCTCTGCAAGGGCTGTGGCTTTTGTGGAGCGATAGGTAATGATGCCTCGAGGGTGACTGTTGTTGACGTGTGCAGAGGGTTCCTGGTTCAAGCCCAGGCTGGGGTGAGGAGCGGGACAGAAGTAACACTGTTATAGTTGTTTTGACACAACACCTCTTCATTTACTCCCAGTATGCTACATGTTATGTGCCTCATTGTGTGGTCAGTCACCTGATGCACACTCAATGGGCATCTCCAGAGTGAAGGGGCCTGAGTGAATCCATTACTTCCTGAAACAGTAGCCATAGCAAAATGGAATAGATTGCACAATGAGATAATGAACTTCAGAAGGAAATTAATGACTGATTATCTTCACTCAATACCAAGAACTAGGCTATTAGGATCTGAGGGAATTATACATTAGCAATTGCTATGGTTCAATCCTAAAGCTGTAAACCTGAGAATGCATCTAATAATCAATGCAAATAACAGCATACAAGACCATCAATTACACTCTATGGCATGTTACAGTTTTTGCATAGACATTTGCATCTAAATTAATTACTTTGTTCTACTACAGTGCCAATAGCCAAACCAACATACCTAATACTAGTGGCTTCCTTACAGTACTGATTGGTATATTGATCAGGGTTAGATGAATCCAGCTTCAGGTCTTGTTATTGGTAGGACGTGTACTGTGGGTAAATGAGTTGTCATCGGCTGCACTCTGTCCAATTAGTAGGCTGTCTGTGCTCCTGTGTTTGCACATATAGGTTGTGTGTGTGTGTGCTCATTAAGTTAGAATAGTAGTCAGTGCTGGTGCTGGAGGTCGGTAGGGTCTCACTCTGTCCCTCTCTCCCCGTCAGGTGCCTTCGTCCCTGGGGTCCCGGTGCAGCCTGTGGTCATGAGATATCCCAACAGACTGGACACTGTGACTTGGACTTGGCAAGGCTTCAGCTCGTAAGTCTGCAGTGCACTCAGTGGATTACAATCATCAGTGTTGCCTCAACGCTTCGACGCTACATGTCCCCTGTTGTTTTCTGTACCGTGTCTCATATTGCAACTATGTTCCTGTGACTTCTCCTCATGGGCCATAGTTAGGCCTCAAACTCTGGGAGATTTTCACTGTTGAGCGATGAATTGTTTTTCAGTTTAGTGGGCTTATATTTCAATCTTGTTGTATGGGATTGCCGTTATGCCCTTTGAATAGAGGTGATGATGATTTGTGATGATGTTCTTTCAGGAGAACCCTGCTGCTTCTCACTCTGTCTCAGCTCTACACCAATGTAGAGATAGAGGTTAGTATTAACACACTACACAGGAATACTTACTTAGAAAGCCAAGAGATAATGACTTCATAACACATTCATTATCAGTACCTATGTGTTATGTATGGTTTATAAAGGTGTTATGTATTGCTTATGAATGTGTTATAAAGACCTTATCTAGGTAGCCCTCCAGTTAGCCTGTACTTCCTGGTTAGTCCCTGTTTTGACCTTTGCCCTCTCCTCCAGTTTCTTCCTCCAGTTACCCCTACTGAGGAGGAAAAGAAAAGACCTGTGCTGTTCGCCAGGACAGTACGAAATGTTATGGCCCAGTAAGTGTGTGTGTGAATGGTAATTACAGCATTTAATAATATCTTCCTTATATATATTCTTACCCATCTCTTCAATTCTATCCCTATGTGTGTGCAGGGCCCTGGGTGTGCCAGTGACGGACCACACATATGAGGACTGTAGACTGATGATCTCGGCTGGGGAGCTCACCCTGCCAATGGAGGCTGGTCTAGTGGAGTTCACTAAGATCAGCCAAAAACTTGAGTAAGACTGGCTCCTCTACCGCTCTAATACTGTGCTATTGCCACTGTGGCAACACACTATGTCCTGTTATGTCCTGTTATGTACTGTTGTGTCACCCACTGGCAAGCTCCACACTGAAGTAACACTGCCTTAGACAATACTGCTTTATTTGGCCAACTGCTACATTGGCAATTGGTAATAGTTGGACACACACACAGACCTACACCCTCTTCCACCCCTGAGTAAGTCCTTGTGTCCTGCCCTCCTCCTTTCCTCCCCGGTCCCCCTCAGCCTGAAGTGGGACAACGTGAAGAAGGAGCTGGAGGGCTTTGCAGCTGTGGCCTGCTCCTGTAAAGGAGGCCGCATCAACATCCAGGAGTTCGCCAGCTTCCTCAAGCTGCCCATCAGCCCCACCCTGCAGGAGCTGTTTGCTCTATTTGACAGGGTGAGATCTTTCTTCTAGGCTTTCCTAGGTTGTGTTGGATTGTTGCAAGCTTGGCTGGAGGAAGTCTGCACCATATTTCTTACAACATTTCTTTGAAATCCACAAAGGGTAGTGTATGACTACACTATTCTTTCGAAGCGTAGAGAATCAGACCACAGCCATTCTGTCTGTTCTCTCCAACCTGTGACTGGATGGGCGAAGTAACCGAGGATTTAGTATGCTGTCCCCCACTGCTTTGTTCATAGAGAGGGTAAACAAACTGTCTGAAGAAATAAAGGAACCATTGTTCATCTTGGGAAAACATACTGTATTTGTAGAGTATTGTAGTCCACGGAATGGAATGTGTAGTCTGGCTTTGTTAACTGATAATTAGCTGTCACTCTGTCTCTCTAGGATGGAGATGGCACCATTGACTTCAGAGAGTATGTCATCGGTGTAACCATCTTATGTCGGCCAGCTAACACCGAAGAGGTCCTCCGCACAGCTTTCCAGGTTCGGCCAATAAAAACCCTGCTTGTTGCGAATGTTGCCGTGTCACATTTAGCTGTCCAACACATGACATTGGGGCCTAGGTATGTAGCTGACGCAGACTGTGTCTGTGAGGTCTACCCATGGTTTGGAAGCAATAGACAAGCACTCAGTGGCTATGATAAAGTTAAGTACGTGTGTGTGGTTGTCTAAGGGGAACATGAAGTAGGTTTGAAAGCCACACGGTCATAAGAGCAGTCTTGATTTCAATTAGCAATCCTGTGTGTTGTCATTACTTAACTAATTGTCTCCCTCTCCTCTCAGCTGTTTGACACTGACGAGGACCAAAGAATCACTCATGAAGAGTTCTCCTCCATGCTTCGCTCTGCTCTAGGCGTGTGTGACCTCAACGTCTCCAAACTCTTTAAGGAGATAGATACAGACAGCTCTGAATTCATCACTTTCTGTAAGTAGACCCTTGTGAAGGTCAAATGTTATCTGAAGTGGAGGACTCCAGCATGAACTAAAGGCAGCTGACTGCTTACCTTGACGGAACACCATAGAAAGGCCGGGTTGAGCCTTGGATATCTCCATTCTAGAAATATAGAAAGAGAAATACCATATGGATTTGAAAGTAGGATATTAATATTTGTATACATTTTTTAATCCTTTGTTTTTAATTCCCATAGGAAATGAACATTACTTTCACCAATAATAGCCCATTTTAAACAACAACTTTGTGGAATTTTAGTTGAATTTTTATGATGGAACAAATCAAATCAAAGTTTGTCACGTGCACCGAATACAACAGGTGTGGACCTTACAGTGAAATGCTTACTTACAGGCTCTAACCAATGGTGCGAGAAAAAAAAAGTGTGTGAGTCTTATGGCTTGGGGGTAAAAACTGTTGAGAAGCCTTTTTGTCCTAGACTTGGCACTCTGGTAACACTTGCCATGCAGTAGTAGACAGAACAGTCTGTGGCTGGGGTCTTTGACAATTTTTAGGGCCTTCCTCTGACACCGCCTGGTGTAGAGGTCCTGGATGGCAGGCAGCTTTGCCCCAGTGATGTACTGGGCCGTACGCACTACCCTCTGAAGTGCCTTGCGGTCAGAGGTTGAGCAATTGGTCATGCAGTCGTGGGTGAACAGGGAGTACAGGAGGGGACTGAGGGACTTTATCTTTATTTAACTAGGCAAGATCAGTTAAGAACAAATTCTTATTTTCAATGACAGCCTAGGAACAGTGGGTTAACTGCCTGTTCAGGGGCAGAATGACAGATTTGTACCTTGTCAGCTCGGGGGGTTTGAACTTGCAACCTTCTGGTTACTAGTCCAACACTCTAACCACTAGGCTGCCACCCCATATATACCAGATATACTACTGTAAGTTTTGATTTGACCCTCTGTCTCTCCATTTCCCTCTCCAGCCGAGTTCCAGGCGTTTGCCCTGAACCACCCAGAGTATGCCAAGCTGTTCACCACCTATCTGGAGCTCCAGCGGTACCAGGCCCTCCAGGGGGTGGAGTCAGAACTCTCTTCCACCAATCATGTCCCCTCTGAGGACAACCAGGAAGAGAGCATCTCTGACAAGAAGGACGACTAAGTCTGAGGCAGAGACTGATCTACTGTTAATAATACAGTTATTTAAGATCCAAGGTGATTTGTTGATCAGTAAGTCTGCAGTTGCCGACTGCAATGTTGTCGATCTAGATCATGTACAGAGACGGAACTCTTTTTGAGCTCTCAGTTGAATACACAGAGAGACAAACTACTGAGTCTGATGAACCACAACATAATCTTTTCTATTGCACTGTTTTTAGAGAACTGGAACCTCAATTTGACCTCATAGGAAATAAGATGATGTATGTTTAAATTAATGTTGCTTTTTTGCTTAAATTCTTTCTATGATTTTTTTAGTGCCTTAAAAAGATTTGTAAGCGAGGTTTGTAAGAGCTATTGTTTGTGTTTCTGTACAGATGGGGTGGAATCAGACCTCCAAGTATATTTTTTCAGATCCTTGTTTATGGCAGTAATGTGGTCATAGGAAGGTTGAACAATATACGGATATCCACTTAATCCTAACGTTTTTAGGAATTTACTCATAGCAATGTTGAACTTTTTTATAGATTCCCCTGCTGATTTTGATTTAAGGCATCCCATTGTTTTGTCATAGTTTTGCCTCTTCAGATGAAAACTACCTAGTGCCAGCCCATAATGTATTTAAATGACCTGGATACCCTTCTGAGATGACTGTATCCTGTACTCTTTAATGTGTCTGCCTGTTCACCTCTGTTTTCTACAGATTTTCCTTGAAGATAACAGGAAAGGCTGCCAAACGTTGCTTTTGAATGAGTTGAAAGTCTTTAATGTATGACTGGATTGCAGAAAATTGTCATTATTACATTTTTCTAATGATATCAACCCAATCTGGCAACCCAGCAATAAGGATACATGCTGTGCTTTACAGTTTTTCCACTGCTCAGGGACACACACTGTAAGTAGTGCTGCTGTATAATTAGCTAAAGGTTTTGCTCTGCATCTGTTTCTATTTGCATTTCCATTGAAGAGTGATGTTGCTGAGGCAGCAGTGGAACCTTATGGCTTTAGCCAAACTAAAGCCCAAGCATCTACTGAAAAATAAGGCAATTTGTGAGCAAAAAGGCAAGTGTGTCTAGTAATACATACCCCCTGGAATACACTGTTGTATGGTTTCAAGTTAACTAGCGTGCATTGTTATTTATTTAGCAGAGCGTGTTGTTGCAATTATGTTAATTTTTGTGAACACAGCAAACTTTCTGTTTTGCAATAAAATCCAGTACAATTTTAACTCTTCGATGACTTGTATTTTATAGCTTTTAAACTTCTGTAATTAGTCTTTTTGCTTTCAACTTTCTTGTTCTATTTATGTGTATTCTCCCTGTTAGTGTACTTACTTGTGTGTATGTAAATATATGGTTGTTGGACTCGAGCTTGGCATGAGAAACTCCAAGGTTGGGGGTTCAATTCCTGTAGGAATCACATACACATACTATACATGTGTGCACGCATTTTACTGTAAATCCCTTTGTATAAAAAGTGTCTGCTGGATGGCATATATACTAAACAAAAATATAAACACAACATGCAACAATTTTAAAGATTTTACTGAGTTACAGTTCATATCATGTCAATTGAAATAAATTCATTAGGCCCTAATCTTTGGATTCCATATGACTGAGTAGGGGTGCAGCCATGGGTGGGCCTGGGAGGGCATAGGCCCACCCACTGGGGAGCCAGTGTTTTTCTCTGCCAAAGGGCTCTATTTCAAACAGAAATACTCCAAAGCATCCCCTGTCCCCCTCAGACGATCCCACAGGCGAAGAAGCCAGGATTAAAGGTCCTGGGCTGGCGTGGTTACACGTGGTCGGTCTGCAGTGAGGCCAGTTGGACATACTACCAAATTATCTCAAATGACATTGGAGGCAGCCTTTGGTAGCGAAATTAACATTCAATTATCTGACAACAGCTCTGATGGACATTTCTGCAGTCAGCATGCCAATTGAACTCTTCCCTCAAAACTTGAGACATCTGTGGCATTGTGTTATGTGACAAAACTACACATTTTAAAGTGGCCTTTTATTGTCCCCAGCACAAGGTGCACCTGTGTAATCATCATGCTCTTTAATCAGTTTATTGATATGCCACAACTGTCAGGTGGATGGATTATCTTGGCAACGGAATAAAATGCTCAATAACAGGCATGTAAACAAATTTGTGAAAAATATACTTTTTGTGCATATTTATTTTTTTAACCTTCATTTAACTAGGCAAGTCAGTTAAGAACAATTTCTTATTTTCACTGACGGCCTAGGAACAGTGGGTTAACTGCTTGTTCAGGGGCAGAACGACAGATTTGTACCTTGTCAGCTCAGGGGTTTGAACTTGCAACCTTCCGGTTACTAGTCCAATGCTCTAACCACTAGGCTACCCTGCCACCCCATATGCAACATTCCTGGGATTTTTTTATTTCAACTCATTAAACATCGGACCAACACTACATGTTGCGTTCATATTTTTGTTCAGTGGTTTATCTGCATGTTCTGTTCTGCAACCCACCACCAGGTGACAGCAGTCATCCACTTGACCAGCATCATCCCTCTCTCCAAGGGAAGAGGATAGAAGTTGAACAAGCCAATTGTAAACTGGGGATGATTACATTTCTTATTGTATGATGGCCACGGGATGATTGTGGCTATAATTTAGATTCATGTCAGCAGAGGTGGTGCAGTGCACATCTACAAAATGCTTGCTTTTAGCTTTTGTTACTTGATTCTTTCAACATTCATTGTAAACGGAGACAAATACAACATTTTAACCCCATGGTGGAGATAGTGATGTATGTATCAGCCCAGCTAATATTTTTTCACTAATTGTTATTTTGAGCAATCAGATCAGCTCTGTACATGTATATATTTCACCTTTATTTAACTAGGCAAGTCAGTTAAGAACAAATTCTTATTTTACAATGACAGCCTAACCTGGCCAAACCCTCCCCTAATCCGGACGACGCTGAGCCAATTGTGTCCCCGCCTATGGGACTCCCGGTAACGGCCGGTTGTGATACAGCCCCGGATAGAACCAGAGTCTGTAGTGATGCCTCCAGCACTGAGATGCAATGCCTTAGACCGCTACGCCACTCAGGAGCCCAAAGGGGATCTGATGTGAAAAGATCTAATGTGATTGGTCAACAGATCAATTGGTAGAAAAAGTTATCTGAATTGGGCTGGCTGTGTAGACGCAGCCAAACTGGCCCAACATCTTTTCACTGGCATCTATTTACCAACATGCATTTTAGTTAACTATTTCAATTTAATTTTTACTGGTGTCCAGATTACCACAATGTATATATATATATATATATATATATATATATATATATATATATATATATATATAATAGAGAGTTTTCTTTCAATTGTAAATTAATGTTTTGGCCTATTTCTTCACATTATGCTGGATAGCTATGATGTTGATACCATTGATACCTTATTAATTGCAGTCAGGGGCATTAGTTAGCTCTGTGTAGTTTGTTTTTTACTCTCTTCTTTCTGTGTAAGTCTCTTAGTTGACTTTGGACCAAAAAATTATTTTCTGAAGAATTGTCCCTCATAAAAGAAGGGGATTGAAATGAATGGGATTTAAACCTAACCGCAGCAGAAAATCTAATAGTTTATGAAAGAAAAGTATAGCATTGATTACCATTCTCTAATATCTGGCCTAAGGAGGATAAAGTCTATCCAATTACCTTTGGCTGCCACCATCGTTAGCTTGACGGGCCCTCAAGCCAGTCGGCACCTATTGTCTGTCTTACTGAGATGCCAAACACAGGGACAATGGCTGCCATGCAGTGAGATGGTCCTAATTAGAGGCTGCTGGCTGGGTATGGTAATACCTCCAATGTAAAACCTCTACTAGAGTAATACCTCTCCTCTCAACTAAAGCTGTTTTACCAATCTCTTCTGTGGGCTGTGGGATGTTTTTATTTATTTCACCTTTATTTAACCAGGTAGGTTTGTTGCGAACAAGTGATCATTTACAACTGTGACCTGGCCAAGATAAAGCAAAGCAGTGCGACAAAAACAACAACACAGAGTTACACATAAACACATGTACAGTCAAAAACACAACATAAAAATCTATGTACAGTGTGTGTAAATGTAGAAGAGTAGGGAGGTAAGGCAATAAATAGGCTAAGTAGGCCAAATAATAAAAATTTAGCATTAACACTGGAGTGATAGATGTGCAGCTGATGATGTGCAAGTAGAGATACTGGGGTGCAAAAGAGCAAGAAGATAAATAGCAATATGGGGATGAGGTAGTTGGTTGTGCGATTTACAGATTGGCTGTGTACAGGTGCAGTGATCGGTAAGCTGCTCTGACAGCTGATGCTTAAAGTTAGAGAGGGAGATGTGTCTCCAGCTTCAGTGATTTTTGCAATTCGTTCAGTCATCGGCAGCAGAGAACTGGAAGGAAAGGCGGCCAAAGTAAGTGTTGGCTTTGGGGATGACCAGTGAAATATACCTGCTGGAGAGCATGCTACGGATGGGTGTTGCTATGGTGACCAGTGAGCTGAGATAAGGTGGAGCTTTACCTAGCAAAGATGTATAGATGACCTGGAGCCAGTGGGTTTGGCGACGAATATGTAGCGAGGGCCAGCCAACAAGAGCACACAGGTCGCATTGGAGGGTAGTATATGGGGCTTTGGTGGCAAAACGGATGGCACTGTGATAGACTACATCCAGTTTGCTGAGTAGAGTGTTGGAGGCTATTTTGTAAATGGCATCACCGAAGTCAAGGATCGGTAGGATAGTCAGTTTTACGAGGATATGTTTGGCAGTGTCGTGTCTTTACTATCATTAAATTGAAGACTTAGTTTTTATCAAAGATTCTCTGTAATTAGTATTACACGATCATGTAATCATGTAGACGTAATTAACTAGGAAGTCGGGGCACCAAGGAAAATATTCAGATTACAAAGTTATCATTTCCTAAAATAACTTTTCAGATATTTTCATATCTGATCCATAGTCTTCTGATTAATTAATTATTTATTTACTTTAGTCTCATTCCAAACGTCGTAAATTGTTGGTTATCTGCACGAACCCAGACTATGAGTCATCCATACATCAATTGTCTTAAATCATTTATTTATTAATAACTAAGTTATTCACAGAAATGCATAAACAAACAAACAAGGTAATTATGGTTACAAGAAAGGACAGGGGAATGTGCCCTAGTAGGTTAAACCCGCATTGCGGCTTGGTGGACAAAAGGGAGAGTCAGCTGAGAAGTCACTACAGAGTAATAATTATAACAATTGAAATGCTAATCCTTTGCACATGATCGCTCACTCATTCGGGAACAATTGCAATCAATATATATATTTACGCTCAGTGTGTCGTCTTGATCGCTGGTGAAAAGTTTGTTTCTGTTGGAGAGTTTCGTCCTCTCTCTCTCTCTCTCTCTCTCTCTCTCTCTCTCTCTCTCTCTCTCTCTCTGTCTTAGTTAGAGGGGATAGTTCAGAGTGACATTCATTCATTGTTATAGAATGGATGTTTCGGCGGTTGTCGTTCTTCGCGTTCATTGATAACGAATTCCTAGCTGCAGACTACCGTAGTAATTAATATCAAAGACTTGTTCTTATTCTGTCGGTGTCGATAGTCTAAGAGTTTAACCACGTGGTATGGTTAAAAGATTCAGCAATGGTCTGCAACCTTCGTCCTCTCCTAATGGAGAAAAACATGGTCTGGTGATAATTTCTCAAAGTTGGGTTTTATTCGGAATTGCAGACAAGGATGCCTGACCCTAACTGGGCTCAGGGGCGGTCCTCTGATTTAGTTCAAATCAAAAGGGAATTGGAGTATCCTTCATTAAACAGTCCAAAATCACAATGTAAAATTGTGTAAACAATATCATACTCATTCATCTTATACAACATTTAGATGTAAACCTCATATCTGAGGCTCTTATATAAACATCATTATGGTAATGTTGCCACACCGTCTTCCATGAGCTTCCCCAAGTTGTAACAAACAGACCAGTTTGTAGCTGGATTCTTCACCGATCTTTTATACTTTCTCCGGAACATGAAATTTGTTCGGACCTCAATTCGGTGAGGTGGAAGAAATTCCTTTGTTCTCTATGAAAATTCACTCTGTCTCTTATACTGTGTGGCCATGAGGCAGGTCTTCTCCTCGGGAATTTACGACCTCTCTCTGACCACAGCAGCCTAGTTGAAGGTGGCAGTGGGAAGCAGGGAAAGGGGGATGGGGCTTGCTATACCCAAAGAGGGCAACGCCATTCCAACTTCCGGGTTGGAGCGAGCGGTCGCATTCGCACTTCGGTCCGCAGGTAGTATTACTTTTCATTACTTTTCATTACATTTCATTATAGTACAACGGTTTGATTTGTCTAATCTTAGCAATTTCTTCTTAGCTAGCTACATAGCCGTCTTTGTATCAAAGATAATTGCGTAATTATCGTATTTCGTCGTCCTAACGTAGTCTACTGCCCAGCAGCTAGCCACATAGCTAACGTCCACCGTATAGCAGCACCGTAGAAACTATTACACTCAACTGAACGACTTGATTAGTGTAGTGTTAGCTAGCTACATAGTTGTCTTTGCTGTCTTCGTATCCAAGATAATTGTGTAGTTTAGAGTGTGTAGTCTTAGAGTGATTATCTTAATTTACCGAGGTTAGCTAGCCAGCTATTTGTCGTCCTTAATGTAGGAGACACTGCTAGCTAGCTAACAGCTAACAGCTAACAGCTCGCCAACGTCTACCGAATTAACTTCCCACTCAACAACCCGGTCGCATTCCGCTTCGCTCCACAGGTAGTATCACATTTTCATTTCATTTCATTACAGCACAACGGTTTGATTTGCTTGATCGTAGCTAGCTACATAGCCGTCCTTGTATCAAAGATAATTGTGTAGTCTAGAGCGATTTTCTAGGTTAGCTACCCAGCTATTGTCGTTCTTTTAACGCAACGTAACGTAATCAACACTGCTAGCTAGCCAGCTAGCCCCCGAATAGCTGCACTGTAGAAACTATTACACTCAACGGAACGACTTGATTAGTGTAGTGTCAACAACGCAGCCACTGCCAGCTAGCCTACTTCAGCAGTACTGTATCATTTTAATCATTTTAGTCAATAAGATTCTTGCTACGTAAGCTTAACTTTCTGAACATTCGAGACGTGTAGTCCACTTGTCATTCCAATCTCCTTGCATTAGCGTAGCCTCTTCTGTAGCCTGTCAACTATGTGTCTGTCTATCCCTGTTCTCTCCTCTCTGCACAGACCATACAAATGCTCCACACCGCGTGGCCGCGGCCACCCTAATCTGGTGGTCCCAGCGCGCACGACCCACGTGGAGTTCCAGGTCTCCGGTAGCCTCTGGAACTGCCGATCTGCGGCCAACAAGGCAGAGTTCATCTCAGCCTATGCCTCCCTCCAGTCCCTCGACTTCTTGGCACTGACGGAAACATGGATCACCACAGATAACACTGCTACTCCTACTGCTCTCTCCTCGTCCGCCCACGTGTTCTCGCACACCCCGAGAGCTTCTGGTCAGCGGGGTGGTGGCACCGGGATCCTCATCTCTCCCAAGTGGTCATTCTCTCTTTCTCCCCTTACCCATCTGTCTATCGCCTCCTTTGAATTCCATGCTGTCACAGTTACCAGCCCTTTCAAGCTTAACATCCTTATCATTTATCGCCCTCCAGGTTCCCTCGGAGAGTTCATCAATGAGCTTGATGCCTTGATAAGCTCCTTTCCTGAGGACGGCTCACCTCTCACAGTTCTGGGCGACTTTAACCTCCCCACGTCTACCTTTGACTCATTCCTCTCTGCCTCCTTCTTTCCACTCCTCTCCTCTTTTGACCTCATCCTCTCACCTTCCCCCTACTCACAAGGCAGGCAATACGCTCGACCTCATCTTTACTAGATGCTGTTCTTCCACTAACCCCATTGCAACTCCCCTCCAAGTCTCCGACCACTACCTTGTATCCTTTTCCCTCTCGCTCTCATCCAACACTTCCCACACTGCCCCTACTCGGATGGTATCGCGCCGTCCCAACCTTCGCTCTCTCTCCCCCGCTACTCTCTCCTCTTCCATCCTATCATCTCTTTCCTCTGCTCAAACCTTCTCCAACCTATCTCCTGATTCTGCCTCCTCAACCCTCCTCTCCTCCCTTTCTGCATCCTTTGACTCTCTATGTCCCCTATCCTCCAGGCGGCTCGGTCCTCCCCTCCCGCTCCGTGGCTCGACGACTCATTGCGAGCTCACAGAACAGGGCTCCGGGCAGCCGAGCGGAAATGGAGGAAAACTCGCCTCCCTGCGGACCTGGCATCCTTTCAATCCCTCCTCTCTACATTTTCCTCCTCTGTCTCTGCTGCTAAAGCCACTTTCTACCACTCTAAATTCCAAGCATCTGCCTCTAACCCTAGGAAGCTCTTTGCCACCTTCTCCTCCCTCCTGAATCCTCCTCCCCCCCCTCCTCCCTCTCTGCAGATGACTTCGTCAATAATTTTGAAAAGAAGGTCGACGACACCCGATCCTCGTTTGCTAAGTCAAACGACACCGCTGGTTCTGCTCACACTGCCCTACCCTGTGCTCTGACCTCTTTCTCCCCTCTCTCTCCAGATGAAATCTCGCGTCTTGTGACGGCCGGCCGCCCAACAACCTGCCCGCTTGACCCTATCCCCTCCTCTCTTCTCCAGACCATTTCCGGAGACCTTCTCCCTTACCTCACCTCGCTCATCAACTCATCCCTGACCGCTGGCTACGTCCCTTCCGTCTTCAAGAGAGCGAGAGTTGCACCCCCTTCTGAAAAAACCTACACTCGATCCCTCCGATGTCAACAACTACAGACCAGTATCCCTTCTTTCTTTTCTCTCCAAAACTCTTGAACGTGCCGTCCTTGGCCAGCTCTACCGCTATCTCTCTCAGAATGACCTTCTTGATCCAAATCAGTCAGGTTTCAAGACTAGTCATTCAACTGAGACTGCTCTTCTCTGCATCACGGAGGCGCTCCGCACTGCTAAAGCTAACTCTCTCTCCTCTGCTCTCATCCTTCTAGACCTATCGGCTGCCTTCGATACTGTGAACCATCAGATCCTCCTCTCCACCCTCTCCGAGTTGGGCATCTCCGGCGCGGCCCACGCTTGGATTGCGTCCTACCTGACAGGTCGCTCCTACCAGGTGGCGTGGCGAGAATCTGTCTCCTCACCACGCGCTCTCACCACTGGTGTCCCCCAGGGCTCTGTTCTAGGCCCTCTCCTATTCTCGTTATACACCAAGTCACTTGGCTCTGTCATAACCTCACATGGTCTCTCCTATCATTGCTATGCAGACGACACACAATTAATCTTCTCCTTTCCCCCTTCTGATGACCAGGTGGCGAATCGCATCTCTGCATGTCTGGCAGACATATCAGTGTGGATGACGGATCACCACCTCAAGCTGAACCTCGGCAAGACGGAGCTGCTCTTCCTCCCGGGAAGGACTGCCCGTTCCATGATCTCGCCATCACGGTTGACAACTCCATTGTGTCCTCCTCCCAGAGCGCTAAGAACCTTGGCGTGATCCTGGACAACACCCTGTCGTTCTCAACTAACATCAAGGCGGTGGCCCGTTCCTGTAGGTTCATGCTCTACAACATCCGCAGAGTACGACCCTGCCTCACACAGGAAGCGGCGCAGGTCCTAATCCAGGCACTTGTCACCTCCCGTCTGGATTACTGCAACTCGCTGTTGGCTGGGCTCCCTGCATGTGCCATTAAACCCCTACAACTCATCCAGAACGCCGCAGCCCGTCTGGTGTTCAACCTTCCCAAGTTCTCTCACGTCACCCCGCTCCTCCGCTCTCTCCACTGGCTTCCAGTTGAAGCTCGCATCCGCTACAAGACCATGGTGCTTGCCTACGGAGCTGTGAGGGGAACGGCACCTCAGTACCTCCAGGCTCTGATCAGGCCCTACACCCAAACAAGGGCACTGCGTTCATCCACCACTGGCCTGCTCGCCTCCCTACCACTGAGGAAGTACAGTTCCCGCTCAGCCCAGTCAAAACTGTTCGCTGCTCTGGCCCCCCAATGGTGGAACAAACGCCCTCACGACGCCAGGACAGCGGAGTCAATCACCACCTTCCGGAGACACCTGAAACCCCACCTCTTTAAGGAATACCTAGGATAGGATAAGTAATCCTTCTCACCCCCCTAAAAGATTTAGATGCGCTATTGTAAAGTGGCTGTTCCACTGGATGTCATAAGGTGAATGCACCAATTTGTAAGTCGCTCTGGATAAGAGCGTCTGCTAAATGACTTAAATGTCATGTAAATGTCATGGCAGCAGCATGAGTGAAGGAGGCTTTGTTGCGAAATAGGAAGCTGATTCTAGATTTAATTTTGGATTGGAGATGCTTAATGTGAGTCTGGAAGGAGAGGGGTATGTGGAGAGTGACTGAGTGTCTATTTTTTTCTTCTTAAACAAACTGAGTGTTTCTCCATCTCCAGCCTGTCTCAGTTTCAGGTTGTGTCCCAAATGACACCCTATTACCTACTGTATGTAGTGCACTACTCTTGACCAGAGCCTTATGGGCCCTGATCAAAAGTAGTGCACTTTATAGAATATGGTACCATTTGTGCAGGCAGCCACATTCTGCTGCCAGTACAGTGAAGGCCAAGGGAGGCTCCCAGCCTAGAAAAGACTGCTGTAAAACGTGTCATGTATATTCTCTGTTTGGACCATAGATTGTGGGTTTGGACCAGCCATAGACAGATAGAGTTGGTTTTCTTCCATTCAAAGCTTCTCTCTATCTGGAATAGTTATTGCCAAGCAGAATGACGACAGTCAGAGACAAAAGAAATCCACTTTATCCTAGTTAAGTATTACAGTATAATCTCCTGTTGCTGTTATAGCTTCATGTAGTCTCTTCCAACAGAGGCAGGCCTTTTTGTCTCTCTAGGCTAAACATACTGCCTCCTTTTCACATCTAAATCCCAGAGTTTGAGTACGGTAAACTAAGGTGGTCAGGGACGACGGACAGGTTAATACCCGATCCATCAAAGGGCCAACACATACCCTAACTGACTGACTCTGCACCTGTTGGATGGACAGGGCAAGCTCCAACTGGGCTCTGGCCAAGCTTCCTATTGACCCATTCAAAGACTCTTGTCTCCCCTGCAATTCTCCAGGTCGTTGCTGTATAAGAGAATGTTCTCAGCTCAAATGACCATTTAAAATAAGGGTTAAATAAGACAGAACAGGTGAGAATATGCAAAATTGCTTGAATTTCAGTAGAATTGCTTGAAATGGCTGACAGGTGTTTAGGGTTAGAATCATATTGTAATGCTCCGGGTGTCGTGGGTGTGGAGTCAAACAAAGGAGACAGAGAGTGCAATGCTATGCGTCTTTAATAGCACCAACGCACCACAGGGTGCTCACAATAGTAACGGCCCCAAACACAGGGAATGAAAATGTACAACGGAAAAATCACGACCAAGCACTAACACGTACCTCTACAACAGAGCCGAAGGTTACATTGAAATAATCCCGCACAACAACCAGGCGGGCCGGCTGTCTAATAAAGACAAACTAATCATACATAAACAGGTGCTACCAATAAACATACAAGGAGGGGGAGGAAAGACAATCAGTGGTAGCTAATAGGCCGGTGACGACGACAGCCGAGCGCCACCCGCTCTCGAAGGGAAACCACCCTCGGTCGGACTCGTGACACATATATTGTATGATGGGTGTTTATGTAGTTTATACAGGGTGTGCAGGTAGTTAATGCAGGGTGTGCAGGTAGTTTATGCAGGTAGTTTATGCAGGGTGTGCAGGTAGTTAATGCAGGGTGTTTAGGTAGTTTGTGCAGGGTGTTTAGGTAGTTTGTGCAGGGTGCGCAGGTAGTTTATACAGGGTGTGCAAGTAGATTATGCAGGGTATTTAGGTAGTTTGTGCAGGGTGTGCAGGTAGTTTATGCAGGGTGTGCAAGTAGATTATGCAGGGTATTTAGGTAGTTTATGCAGGGTGTGCAGGTAGTTTATGCAGGTTGTGCAGGTAGTTTATGCAGGGTTTGCAGGTAGTTAATGCAGGGTGTGCAGGTAGTTTATGCAGGTTGTGCAGGTAGTTTATGCAGGGTTTGCAGGTAGTTAATGCAGGGTGTGCAGGTAGTTTATGCAGGGTGTTTGGGTAGTTTATGCAGGGTGTGCAGGTAGTTTATGCAGGGTGTGCAGGTAGTTTATGCAGGGTGTTTGGGTAGTTTATGCAGGGTGTGCAGGTAGTTTATGCAGGGTGTGCAGGTAGTTTATGCAGGGTGTGCAGGTAGTTTATGCAGGTTGTGCAGGTAGTTTATGCAGGGTGTGCAGGTAGTTAATGCAGGGTGTGCAGGTAGTTTATGCAGGGTGTGCAGGTAGTTTATGCAGGGTGTGCAGGTAGTTTATGCAGGTTGTGCAGGTAGTTTATGCAGGGTGTGCAGGTAGTTTATGCAGGGTGTGCAGGTAGTTTATGCAGGTTGTGCAGGTAGTTTATGCAGGGTTTGCAGGTAGTTAATGCAGGGTGTGCAGGTAGTTTATGCAGGGTGTGCAGGTAGTTTATGCAGGGTGTGCAGGTAGTTTATGCAGGGTGTGCAGGTAGTTTATGCAGGGTGTTTGGGTAGTTTATGCAGGGTGTGCAGGTAGTTTATGCAGGGTGTGCAGGTAGTTTATGCAGGGTGTGCAGGTAGTTTATGCAGGGTGTGCAGGTAGTTTATGCAGGGTGTGCATGGTGTAAGCCTATAATACTGTAAGTGTGGGGGGGGGGGGACCGACAGCTGGAATGTAGTGAATATAGTAGTTACTGTAAGGACCAAGGGTCTAATGGTTTTCTAATTATATTCTAAGTGCCACTCCATCTACTGTATGGCCACTGTAGAACAGCAGCATAGAGCTCAGAGCTACCCGAACCAGATGCCCTGACATGGATAGAAATCTACCAGATAAGGAATATGGATATCTTACTCAAGTCCTGGCTCAAACACCTATTGTACTGTTTCCTCAGATCACGAAAACACTCTGCCACAGGATAACACACTTAGGAACTTTACAGAGTATGTAACTAATTGTAACATGAAGAGACCTCTCTGTAAAACACAGGATAAAACAGTGCTTATAGATGGATTGTTTCCTTCTTTGACAGAAGCATCCTACTGTGCTCCCATCCCTGCAGAGGGTTTTTGTAACTCTTTCAGAGAACAAACACATATTTTACAGTATCTAATAGCTCCTTTAAGTTTTCTTATTGTTTCTCCCTTGATTCATATAGTAGTAGTACTATAATAGTACTGCATGTGTTTCACAAATACTTGATATGAAAACATGCATATGAACTCCTCTATGTTTTGTCTATGTACTTTTATTTTGCAATATTGTATTGTCTGCCTGCAGACACACACACACACACACACACACACACACACACACACACACACACACACACACACACACACACACACACACACACACACACACACACACACACACACACACACACACACACACACACACACACACACACACACACACACACACACACACACACACACACACACACACACACAGAGAGAGCCTGGTCTGACGATGCTCCAGGGGCCTCACACACACACACACACACACACACACACACACACACACACACACACACACACACACACACACACACACACACACACACACACACACACACACACACACACACACACACAGAGAGAGAGAGAGCCTGGTCTGACGATGCTCCAGGGGCCTCACACACACACACATCGCCGGTCCTCGCCTCGGCCTCCCAGGAAATCCGCTGCAGATGGACAGGATAACATCAAGTCCACTTCCCCAAGCCCGTGGTATGACTGTAATAGATCCCAGAGAGAGACGCTGCTGAGCAGAGGACTAGAACTAGAAAGGATTAGAGAAGAGGGAGAGATAAGATCTACAGTATACTCCATAACTCTGAGTCAGGGAGACAAACACTACAGAGCTCTCTCTCTCTCTCTCTCTCTGTCGCTCTCTCTCTCTGTCACTCTCTCTCTCTCTCTCCCTCTCTCTCTCTCTCTCTGTCTCTCTGTGTGTGTGTGTGCGTGCGGTAGACACATATCCCCTCTGCCCACGTCTCCGCCTTTCCCCCCTTCCCTGTCTCTCTCCACCTCCCTCCTCTTATTTGTGTTGTGTGTTGGCAGCGATATCACGGATGTTGTTGCAGTGTTGCACATGGTGGGAACTAGCACCGGAGTTGTGACCACCACCACTCTGACTGGGTTCAAAGTGTTCAAACAGGCTGTGTCCCAAATGGCCCTAGTCAGAAGTAGTGCACTATAAATGGAATAGGTTGTAATTTGGGACACAACCAATGTGTTATGTAACTATAACCTTCTGTGGTGATAATGTGTTCTTCTGGTTCCTGAATATACATTGCGTCTTCTTGGGCAGAAGGTTTTCTAGTCATACTGTACCCTGAGGTCACCATTTTTAGCAAATTGCTGAAGCGCCACTTTTCCTTGCTCATGAGTTCATTGGATTTCAAAGGGCTTCCTCATAGTGCAAGTGCAATGATATTATGCAAGGCCATAGGGGAGATGATGCTGTAATTTTATAACTACAAGATGTGCAGAGTAGGGTTTAAGGGGGACAGCTACAAAAATGGTATACGGTACTTATCATATTCCTAGAACTGACTTACCAGGCATTGGTCATGGATTTACTTGTCATTGTTTTGGAGGTTAAGTCCATAAGTCCTTTGTTCCGAGGTCTTCAAATGTTCCACAGACGTCTCATATAGCCTACAGACATAGATGATATACTGTTGTAGACGCTGATGAAATAAACTCCTAGAATGGTTTAGGAAACAGCTTCTCATTGTTATTATGTGCATGTTGTCAAGATTGAGTAAAGATAGTCTTGTATATTGGTTCTTGACGACAATAGGCTACAACACATTAATCTACCATGTGAATTTAGGACACACGAGGCTCTGAGGGCCGACTGTATCTTAATTTCTAATACATAAAAAGCTAGGGTTTGTTATCATAGCAGGGATAAATTGCCAGATACCCAGAGTTCATTGTGGGTTCAGTTTCAGTGACGCACTGTAACTCACTCATCATAATAAACAACAATGATGGGGATACAGTAGCTTTTAGACTGAACAGCCTGCTTTTCTTACCTGGACATTGGAGTACGTGCATTATGATGCCGTGTCACGTAAGACTTCATTGTATTCTGACTTGATATATAGATATGTTTCAATGGAAGTTAAACAGCAAAGACATATGCCTACAAACGTACACAAACCCCTGACTCAGGACTCTATTTTTTGATCATCACAGTTGGTGTACGTCAATGAGAAATCAAGAGAAAATCAAGCCAGAGTTGGGAGACATTTCCTGGTGATATTTATCTTTACCTGACAGCTGAAAGGAAGATAGCAACCCACTGTCTTCTCATCTTGTTGCACAGTCATCATGCCTTTATGTTGCATTTCCTGGGCCCACCTGGGCCCATGTGGTCACTTCACCTCTATTCTTTCTCCACAGAGGGCTCTATGGCTGGCAAGAGAATCTACTTCAACTCAATGTCTCACGACCGTGACACTTCCAATACAGTAGTACTGTACCAGCACAGGAAACGAACGGCCAAATCTGCAAGAGTTGAATCTCTGCTCAGACACATGTAACCCCATATGGCAAGGTCAAGCAGATACCCGCTTGACCTCCGAAAGACGTCAACGCACCCTGGCAACAGACAAAACAAGACACAGTACTGCAAAACAAAAACAGCTGTGGAGGAAACATACGTGATGTGAACCGTTAACAAACTCTTAGAAGAGCTGAGGAGTGACTGAGTGAGGACTGCCCACGGCCTGCTGGCTGGCTACACAGTGCAGAGCAGCAGCAATTGTGTATCCAACCTGTGATCTCACTCTGTTTATGCATATCATCTCATAGGCATTCTCATCTCAAGAGAATATATCTATTTTTTAAGAATCCTCTTTACATTCTTGCAGCTCCATCAAATGCAGTTTTTCCTACTAGAGATATATTTTAGGGCTCTATTCCATCCATAGCGCTGAATATCCACTTTATAGCACGATTGACAATTAAAGGCAATGTTGCCGCGGTCTCGCGGACTGCATTCACATTCACAATCAATCGCATTTTAATGCGGATTAAATCCAGCCCTTAGTTATGAAATGAAGGTGTAACCTTTTACCTAGATAATGTTCACCATATACCTTTCTCAGCATAATGAAACAGCACTATTCAATATTGTTGTGCTTCATGTCATGTTATACTTTATATGTAATATGTCTGACAGGAGTTTCTGTCTGTCCTGTTTGTTAAAGTCCAGAGCCTAATACTAATATTCCAGTAAATTGATAGGGTTGTTGTAACGGTCGTCGGTGGAAGAAGGTGAGGACCAAAGTGCAGCGTGGTACTTGTTCATGTTATTTATTTAACCTGAACACTATCAAACAAAGAAACAAAAAGCACAAGCGAAACAGCTCCGTCAGGTGCAAACCACACTAACCAGAAAGGATACTCACCCACAACTCAAGGTGGAAAACAGGCTGCCTAAGTATGGTTCTCAATCAGGGACAACGATTGACAGCTGCCTCTGATTGAGAACCATACCAGGCCAAACACAAAAATACTAAATCATAGAAAAATCGAATGAATCTAATAAATCTATTATATGCTAAATCATATCAGAGTTTTTTTTTCTGCCGTGAGACTCTCTGAGTTCAAGCTCAGGTCCACAAGATTTAGGAGCCGTTGCCAATTCATTCATCTGTCTTCTGTGAAAATCCTACAATGTTATTCCAAACAGTGACATCATGTGTTATAGTCGTTTGATGGTGAAAAAAGACATTGTTCTGGCAGGGGGACATTAACTGAGCAGTTAAGCAGAACAGTTTTAATGTTATTAGAAGCCATTGTCGTTGCAAACCCAAATGTCAGGGAGAGGGCCAAGAGTTCATTCTTAAGTATCTTATAGAATCACAACAGGGATGTCTATACTTATCTAACTTTGGTGTTGTAGACACACATGTCTGGCTATGTCAGAGAGCATTGCTTAACTTCTACGACTAAAAAGATTGCAGTAATGAAATAATAACAATATGGATGTTGAATGTCTATTCCATTACTAAATATATGTCTCAAAATGATAGTATCTGTAGGTTGGCTTAGATAGTTGATAACATGTAGACTATATTTCGTCTCCAATGTTTATTGAAAACATGCATTAAGTTGCACAAGGAGCACTTGTGTCTTAAATACATTGTTACAGTTGTTGGTTAGCTAGTTAGCAAATTTGAGCCATATTAGCATAGATGTGACATCATCCAAAACACCTCAAAACAAGATATGGTATCAATAACAAGACTAAACTAGCTGCAACGATCCACTTACAATTCACTACATGGCAGTTTATTGTCATTGTTGCTAGTTATCTGGCCATCCACAATCACAACAATACACACATTGGGAGTAACAAAAATCAATGGAACAGATTTCGTCATGCATGTGTCCCACTATCTAATGGAAAGAGTTACTTCTCTTAGTTGGAAAGACATCTCCCTCAACCATTTGCCAGTTCATTCTATAAAAACATGTTTATAGATTTGTATTTTTTTATTTAACCTTTATTTAACTAGAATGAGTACCAATCTCTGTCCTGTCGATTTTTAAGGCTGGCCTGCTCTTAGCAACCCAACAAAGAAAATTATAGCAGATATTTTTGGGGGGCTTCATTAAACAGTACCCGCAAAACATCGGTCTTTATTTTTTTTAGGGTACTATTCAATGAAGCTGCCAGTTGAGAATTTGTAAGGCGTCTGTTTCTCAAACTAGACACTCTAATGTACTTGTCCTCTTGCTCAGTTGTGCACCAGGGCCTCCCACTTCTCTTTATATTCTGGTTAGCGCCAGTTTGCACTGTTCTGTGAAGGGAGTAGTACACAGCTTTGTACGAGATCTTCCGTTTCTTGGCAATTTCTCACATGGAATAGCCTTCATTTCTCAGAATGAGAATAGACTGACGAGTTTCAGAAGAAAGTTCTTTGTTTCAGGTCATTTTGAGCCTGTTATTGAACCCACAAATGCTGATGCTCCAGATACTCAACTAGCCAGTTTTATTGCGTCTTTACTCAGAACAACAGTTTTCAGCTGTGTTAACATATTTGAAAAAAGGGTTTTCTAATGATCAATTAGCCTTTTAAAATTTATAGACTTGGATTAGCTAACACAACGTGCCATTGGAACACAGGAGTGATGGTTGCTGATAATGGGCCTTGGTACGCCTATGTAGATATTCCATAAAAAGTCTGCCGTTTCCAGCTACAATAGTCATTTACAACATGTCTACACTGTATTTCTGATCAATTTGATGTTATTTAAATGGACCAAAAATAGCTTTTCTTTCAAAAACAAGGACATTTCTCAGTGACCCCAAACTTTTGAACGGTCGTTTAGATACGTGGTTGCAAAAGGCATCAGTGTTCTAAGTCAGGATACTATGAGCGCAGCCCAATCCATCTGGCAGTGGCTTCTGATGAAATTACATTTTCACAAAACCGCTTGTTGCCATTTCGATGAGGCTCTCTTGTTCAGATATCGGTAAGTGGACTGGAGGCAGAGCATAAAAGGGATAACGAATCCAGTTGTTTGTTTCATCCGTTTCGGGAAAGTTTCTGCGTAATTGAGCATCCAACTCACTGAGGTGCTTCGCTATATCACATTTGACATTGTCCGTAAGCTTGAGTTAATTTGCACACAAAAGAATCATGCAATGATGGAATGACCTGTGTGTTGTCCTTGTTAATGCAGACAGAGAAGAGCTCCAACTTCTTAATCATAGCCTCAATTTTGTCCCGCACATTGAATATAGTTGCAGAGAGTCCCTGTAATCCTAGATTCAGATCATTCAGGCAAGAAAAAACATCACCCATATGGGCAGGTCGTGTGAGAAACTTGTCATCATGCAAACGGTCAGACAAGTGAAAATTATGGTCAGTAAAGAAAACTTTAAGCTCGTCTCTCAATTCCAAAAACGTGTCAATACTTTGCCCCTTGATAACCAGAGCACTTCTGTATGTTGTAAAAGTGTTACATGGTTGCTGCCCATATCATTGCATAGTGCAGAAAATACACAAGAGCTCAGGGACCTTGATTTAACAAAGTTAACCATTTTAACTGTAGTGTCCAAAACGTCTTTCAAGCCTTCAGACATTCCCTTGGCAGCAAGAGCCTCTCGGTGGATGCTGCAATGTACCCAAGTGGCATCGGGAGCAACTGCTTGCACACGCATTACCACTCCACTATGTCTCCCTGTCATGGCTTTTGCACCATCAGTACAGATACACATCTTGACCACTAAAGTCCATTTGATGTCACAAATCTGTCCAGTACTTAAAAAATATCCTTTCCTGCTGTCCTGGTTTCCAGTGGTTTGCAGAAGAGGATGTCTTCCTTAATTGACCCCCCATAAATGTAAAGGTCATATACCAGGAGCTGTGCCAGGCCCACCACGTCTGTAACGCACA